>NC_140272.1:801877-814377 GCF_964030765.1 Micromesistius poutassou
ACACACACACACACACACACACACACACACACACACACACACACACACACACACACACAGAGTACATCCTCTCTCTGCCATGCTCACTCACTGTTACTTATTTGGCCCAGAATTGCTGCTCACACTTTTTGGCGGTAAAAATATGAACCCCCCCCCCCCCAAAAAAAACCCCCAAAAAACACACATCTGACCCCAGCAAGTGTGACTCAAATGGGCCGTGGTGTTGGCAGGTTTGGGTGCTCTGTCCAATCCCCGGCCTGTTGTCAAATTGTGTCTGGGTAAAAGTGAAGTCATGTATCCGTGCGGAGGAGAAAGCGGCCGGATGTACTCAATTATTGAGAACGGGGGGGGCACACACACACACACACACACATACGCATACACACAAACAGACACACACACACACACACTCTGAAGAAAAGCTAAGTTTAAGTAATCGAAACACATGCAAGACAACATCTGTCTGGCACAGGGGTCCTAAGATGGAAGTCTGTTCACTGCTGCCAGAAAGCTGCCATGGGTGCAAATATGATCCTTTTCTTTTTATTTGGTGCCAAAGGCTGTTTACCACCTGACGCGTCACAAGTTCACAGCTCATCAACTTCCTGGTTTGAAGAAAGACGTAAACTGCGGAGTCATGCTGATGCCGAGATAGCTGCCGAGGTCTGAGACGCTGGGCTCGGTTGCTGATTGGCCAGCCATCGGCGTTAAGTTGCGGGGACAGAGGACATGCTAATATGGACCTTTCAGAAATGTTCTTTCTGTGTTGACTCTCTTCCTGACCCTAACATTTACAGTCACTTAACTTCCGAGGTTAGTTCCCCTTGCCCTATCTTTCCCTCTCTCTCATGCTGTCTCTCTCTCTCTCTCTCTATCTCTCTGTCTCTCTCTCTCCCTCTCATGCTGTCTCTCTCTCAAACTTTGTCAGTTCCTCTCCGTGCGTAATGCGTAACTGACGTTCATATTATCAACCGTGAGCACACCAACCGCTTTTTTGTTTTCCGTTTTTGTTTAGTTTTTGGAGACAAGGGCAGCCTTGGCTGACCGTACAGAGAGAGAGAGAGAGAGAGAAAGAGGCAAAGAAAATGGGGAAGAAATGAGGGAGCGCATATTTGTGTGCGTGTGTGTGTACACGTGTACGTGTGTACGTATGTGTGTGCGTATCTGTGTCCATGAGGGAGAAGCAACATCTCTTTAGCATCATTGCTATTAACCACATTGTCAGGTGGTCTGGCTCACATGCCACTCTCTGTGAAACGAAGCATGTCAGTACACGTGTCTGTACTTGTGTATGTGTATGTGTGTGTATGTGTGTGTGTGTGTGTGTGTGTGTGTGTGTGCACACGTGTATATGTGTGTGTGCGTGTGTCGACATCTCGTCTAACTCTTTCTCTGGAGGCTAATGCCCTTCTCTTTCCTTTCATCAGAAGTGATGGCTGGATGGTAGAAGCCATTGTTAGCTCTGCTGCTGAAATGCCATTTGCCATCTTCCCCCCCCCCCCCCCCCGCCTCCCAACGTCCCCCAACAACGTCCCCAATACATTACACTGTCCAGCGAGCAAATAGCATCCTGGGGGCTGGCAGGGCATCTCAGGAGAGTGGATTCTGTTGAAACATCACGACACACCGACCATGCACACGCAAATCACACACACACAAAAACGAACAAAAAAAAGCATATGGGACAAAGGGCACATGTGTGTACGTGTGTGTATGCAAACACATACACACATGCATAAACTGCACACACATGGTACCTAGGAACCTACATGCATGGTACAGACTCACACATATGCACACACACATGTAGTGCACAAACACACACACGCACACCTTTTTCCGCTGCCGTTTTTACTGTTTTTTTAGGGGCTCTCATGTAAGACCATCATTTGTGTGGATTAATGAGCAAGGCTTGCAGTCGGGCAATGGATGTGATGGATGCATATGTTGTACACATTAGCTGTAGGGTTTCCAACCTTTATGAAACATTAATAAGGAACAGCCAGTGCTAGAACAGGAGCAACGCTAACCAGGGAGACTGATCAAAGAGAGCTGAACATAGCTGTTAGCCATGCTACAAATGTATTCACCGTCAGACCACCACAGACCATTCTGCTGTGCCAACAGAAAAACCCATCAACATCGCCAGTCAGTGTTGGTTAATATACAAATAAATAATACTAAAATAGCAGCTATACACACTGTCTCATCCATCACTGCTCCCAGACTGCTCCTGTTACCTCAAACAGCCCAAACACCCGCAAATAAAGTTTGTATTTTTATTCTCTCTGTTTTTTACTTTTCTTTCCCCAGGAAGCCATAGAACCCGATTGGGAAACTTCTGCCAAGTCTGCCCTCTTCGCTTTCAAGCAGATAGAGAAAAACACCCCAAAGCTCAACACAAACACCCAAACTTTGAGTCGGTGTGGGGGGGGGGTGGGGGGGGGGGGGAGAGGTTGGGTGGTGTGAGGGTGGGTGAGTGTTCAGCCTGATCTACTGTATCTGGAGGAGACGCTGGTGACACAGTCAGCAGCACCCTGGCCACACTACAGCGACCGGCCGTTGAGGGCTCCCAGGACCGGCCGCAGTCTCCATCATCCTCCTCGCGGTCCACGCCTGAGAAAGCCAGGCAGCTGCCAGCGGGCTGGGAGGCAGACCCCCCCCCCCCCCCCCCCCACAGAGACACAATGTGACTGTGCTTCTGACACCATGCCCAGAGCACCTCGCTGTGCTCTGGCACTCAGGATATTACAACTTTTGGAAACTACCAGGAAAGTCCAATAAGGTTGATAGATTTTGAAAAAAGTACATTTTTATGTCCATGAGCCGTGGAGTTTGATTGCTTTTTTTCTCTATGCGGCGAGCTGACTGATTATACCAAACACGAGGCTGGCACCGCGTGCCGTAGCGTGGTCTGTGATGTGTCAGTGTGTAATAGGAATCAATGACATTGCTTATATACTACTATATTTGCCTCTCTTCAACGTTTGTGCACTGGGGTTTTCAGATTACATAATTGAGGCATCATTTTTGCAATTTCAACAACTTGCACCAACAGACTTTTAATATTCCCGTTTTCCATTTTCTTATCCTGCCATGGTGGAGGATATAAATCACCACTATTTGAGGTTTTTTTTTTACAGGTGAGCCCAGCGAGATGCTGATTGGACGGGGGATTACCCGCTCGTCACCGTCATGTGGTATCACGGCCCTTAACCAGGAGGCTCCACGGGGGTAAACAGAAGGCGCTGTGCCCCTAATTGGCCTCACTGCTGTGGTAGATTCAGGAGAAGTCATCTGTATCAACCAGAGGTTTGACACAGATGAATGTCACTGCGGCCCGCTGTCTGGCAGAAAGGATTATTTTATTTTTCTGCTCTCTTCTTCTTGTAGTCTGTCACAACAAGAGGAGGAGGGGACAGGAGGGGAGGGGAGAGCAGATGATAAAGAGGATAGGAGAGAGAAGACGAGAGGGGAGAGGAGAGGGGGAATGAGATAGAGAGAAGAGGAGAGGGGAGGAGGGGATAGGAGAGTAGAGGAGAGAAGAGGAGGGGAGAGGAGAGGGGGAATGAGATAGAGAGAAGAGGAGAGGGGAGGAGGGGATAGGAGAGTAGAGGAGAGAAGAGGAGGGGAGAGGAGAGCAAAAGTAGAGAGGAGAGTGATGGGAGAGTGGGAGTGTAGGAACATGTAGTTCAGGTTGGCAGGAGAACATACACCAGGCTTGTCAGGAGAGAGCCCCTTCTGTTTCTGACGCGGTAGTGCCACGGCGTCGATGAAGTGCGGACATCATCAACACAGCTCAAACCCAACATGGAAGATTCCGGCATTATCAGTCAGGGCAAAGCCGCAGAGGGCTCAACATGTCTGAAGCACACGGGAGAAAAAGTCAGCTCACCATCTCTCACACACAGACACCATCAAAACCATTCACACACACACACACACACACACACACACACACACACACACACACACACACACACACAGGACAGCCTGTAGGTACAGAGAGGAAGCTCACCTCAGGTGTGTGCCGAGACCTGGGAGTAACAAACACACGCGCACACACACACACACACACACACACACAAACACACACACACACACACACACACACACACACACACACACACACACACACAAACAAGCACGCATGCACGCACACAAACACAGACCCTCTCTGAAGGCCGCCTGCAGCTGTGCTTGGTGAACCAGAAACAACCTGTTTTCATAACCTCTGTGGAGGAGCACGAGGATGAAACACAGAATCTGGTTCGCCTCCCGATTTGCACATGGAGCGAATTCATAGAGCATGCAAACCCTTTAGTCCGCCTCCGTCTCCTGCTCCCTCCCCTGTCCGCAGCGGTATCTGCTGCGGACACACTGATAGGCCGAGACAGCAGACCCCAGGTGCATGCTGGGGAAGGTCAGGGCTGTTTGATAATGAAATAGAGAGGAGGATGAGGTTCTCCTCCACAGGGGAACCATCCAACACAGACAGACAGACAGACAGACAGACAGAGGGATAGAGAGTGAGTGATAAAAGAGAAAGAACGAGAGAGAGAGAAAGAGCGAGAGAGAACGAGAGAGAAAAAGAGCGAGAGAGAGCGAGAGAGAGAGAGAGAAAGAGAGAGAGAGCGCAAGAGAGAGAGAGAGAGAGAGAGAGAGAGAGCGCAAGAGAGAGAATAAGAGAGACAGAGCGAGAGAGAACGAGAAAGAGAGACAGAGTGAGAGAGAACGAGAGAGAGAGAAAGAGCGAGAGAGAGTGACAGAGAACACGCAAAAGAGAGAGAGAGAGAGAGAGAGAGAGTGAGAGAGAGACAGAGAGAGGGGAGGGGGGGAGCTATCTGCGGGGAGAGTGAAGGGTGACGTAGCGTCATGAATCTCCCAGAGACGTGACGGGTGGAGGGGAAGGAGGAGGGTCGACCATCTATCACAGCAAGATAACATGCCATGACACAGCATGTGACCGTGTACACACACACACACACACCCATGCATATTCATACACACAGACACACACACACACAGAAACATATTAATCCTTAAATGCACATAGACACACACAAACAGAGAAAGCTTCATGCAAACACAAACACACACACACACACACACACACATGAAGAAACTCACAAGCTCACATACTATCCAAGCTTTATTCAACCGAGTTGTCTCATTGAGATTCAAATCCATTTTTCAAGAGGGACCCGGGCGAGAAAGCAGCATCAAAACAAACATACATTTAGGTTTTACATTTAGGCTTCACACAAACAAGAAACTAAGTGCACATGTGTACAACCTGTTGCGTACACAAACCAGCGCACGCGAACGCACACAGACACAAACAACTATGTGGGGGAAAGGTTGGCTCAATTACTTCCTCGAACACAAATCAAACCCGACAGACAGACAGACAGACAGACAGACAGACAGACGGACGGACAGACGGAAGGACCCGCCCCCTGCTGTAATTGGGCTGCGGGCCGGGGAGCAGAGAGCCAGGAGGTAGCTCCTCATGGACCGGAGACAGCAGACTCCTCGTGCCGCAGTCTGCCTCTCGCCACCAGGCTCTGGCGTGCTGACGATCAACAGCCATTTGTTAGCGCGGGGTAATTGCGTCGCTATAGTAATTAGCTCTGCATAAACAATGGTGCTTCTTGCTCGCCCCGAAGACGGAACTATAATTATTTCCTTTTGTCGGAGATGGTTTCATTGGCCTCAGTGAAAGCACTTAATGAGCGACACTTTGGTCTGTTTCAGAGCGTTGTCGTACAGAAACCCCGGGAGAAGCTCAGCCAGACGCCCGCGCTTTGTTCATCCGGGGAGAGCCTGACAGACGAGGGGAGAGAGAGACGGGTAGAGCAGCATAGAGGATGTATGGAGAGGGATAGAGAAGGAGAGAGAGAGGGATAGAGAGAGAGCGGGAGAGAAACTTAGCAAGAGAGAGAAAGAGCGAGAAAGAGAGACAAAGTGAGAGAGAGAGAGAGAAAGAGACAGAGAAAAAGGCAGAGAGAGAGGGAGAAAGAAAGAGAGAGAAAGAGACATTGAGAGAGAGAGAGAGAGAGAGATAGATAGTGAGAGAGAGAGCGAGAGAGGGAGTGAGCGAGCGAGAGAGAGGGAGAGAGACGGAGACAGACAGAGAGACAGAGACAGAGTGAGCTTGCAGGACTGCGGAGCAGATGCATGAAGGACTACAGACGGAGCGAGAGAGAGAGAGAGAGAGAGAGAGAGAGAGAGAGAGAGAGAGAGAGAGAGGGGGGGCAGGTGAATGACGGAAGAAGAGGTAGACGGGGGAAAGGAAAGCTTTGTCTTCATCTGAAGGTTGTATTTTATTCCATCCATCAGCAGAGGTCCACTGATCGCATCTGCTCTTCATGGACAATAAACAACACGTAATGATCTAACACACCAGACACACACACACACACACACACACACACACACACACACACACACACACACACGCACACACACACACACACACACACACACACACACACAGACACACACACACACACACACACACATACACACACACACACACACACACACACACAGACACACACACACACAGACACACTCACACACAGCTCACTGCACCACCGGTACAAACTAAGTATGCCCAAATGTTGACAAAGCTGGATCTATGGCCGAATTACACCCAGTGCTGGAGTTATCTCCAATGGAAGGTTGGGAGGGCGAAGGTTTTAGGAGGACAAGAATTAATCGAATCAAGTGGGAGTAAACTTTGTCCAGAAAGCCTGATAATCCAGATCTGATACATCTCAAACAGGATTAGACCCCCAGAAAGAGGGCTGGCTGGCCAGAGCGAGGAAGAATAGAGAGAAAATAGAGAGAGAAAGAGGAAAATATATATAGACTCATTCCCCCAGAATCCATCACTCGCTGAGTCACATTATATGGATAATATATATATTTGTATGGATGTATATATAAATGTGTATATGTATGTATATATATATATATATATATATATATATATAGAGAGAGAGAGGAGGAAAGTCCTCCTGAGTGAGTGAGTGGGACGAGCTAAGGGATCTGAATCACGTCAACGTCTATTCACAAATAGGCTGGAGCCCTGGCTGCGCTATGAACCAATAAGCAGGAGCCCTGGCTGCGCTATGAACCAATAAGCAGGAGCCCTTGCTGCCCTATGAACCAATAAGGAGGAGCCCTGGCTGCCCTATGAACCAATAAGCAGGAGCCCTGGATGTGGAGCAGCCCGGAGGGAGGGTTTATCCCCTCAAGTCTCTAGGCTACGAGAAACAACAAACCCACGCAGTCGTATGCCTCGTTTCCACCGAGCGATGCTCTAACTGTTCGTTGCGGTACAGTGCGACTCTGTTCGCTTATATTGGCGTTTCCACTGCCAAAAGTCTGCCGAAATAAACGCGCTGAGCCTACCTATTTGTCGACACTCCTCCGTTGGGTTACCAAGCCGTCTGTAAGGGTGGCGAAAACGTGGAGCTACACACGCCGTTATTCTGAAATCACTTTAAAAATATCCTGTTCGGTATGACCAGGTCACTGATATCTTTGCAACACAAACAGCGAGGAGGATTGATTTGATCTATAAATGAAGTCCCTCAATCTTAATTGGCTTAACACCATGACCAACATTCTGAAACATCCATTAACATCCACATTTGCCTCAAACAATGTTAGGCTTACAGCCCATGTCAATAGTTGTGAAATTATGTTCTTTTTGTTCTTTTAATTGTTTGTTACTCCGTTCTGTTCTGTTTGATATTGTGGAAAGGATGTTAGTGAATGATTCAGATCATGATGCATTTTAAATGGCATCACTTTTGGTCATGTATCTTAATTTTTCTTAAAACAATTGTAGCTGAAAATAAACGCCAAATTACAACCAATAGCTTCAGTCATTGAGGGCAAAAATAGGCCCAATGATTATTTTCTTTTTAATTTAGTTTTACAAATCAAGAGTAGGCCTGATTTGACTAATAGGCTTTGCATCCTTTCCTTCTGCCCTTGTAGTCCAAGACATGCTGCCCACCAGCTTTCAAAGTACAATGCTGCCACTGGTGGATTTGTAGAAATTTTATTCAGATAATTATCCCTCCCTGCTATTTTGTAGTTCACCAAAACACCCTGAAACAACTTGAGTCTCACATACTTATGCCACCATACGCCACTAACAGTGCAAGCAGGCCAATGGTAACCAAGCACGCAGTCCTTCCTCCCTCACTTTAAAAACCACCAGCCACCACTGATATATATATATATATATATATATATATATTTATTTATTTATAAAACGGGTGGCTTAAATCAAGCAATCTGATTGGTTCCTAACTGTTGTATATTGAGCGTATACACACAGCTATGATGCCCATTCAGTTTACGGGGTTCCGTATCACTCTGCGCCTAACTCTAACTGTTGTTTATTTATATATAAAAGCAATAGCATAGTTCACTGAAGCCTAAAAACATGTTGATGGAGAGGGTGGAAATGTTGTAAAGCAATAGGCACACGGTGAGTGAACTGCTCAACTAAATTTCCGGCGAACCGAGCTACCGTCTCTAGCCTTCTCTCTGAAGGACGCTACAGTGTGTTGCATAGCAACCGCCGCGCACTTTGCAGGCAGCCAGGAGGGACTACACTTGTGTATTCGTAAAAAAAAATGTTTTTCCGACTTTCTTGTTTTTTCAAAATTGAGGGTGTCTATGACTTTCATTTCGCCATACTTACGTAACCGTTTTATAAAAGCGGTTAGGGTTTGATTTGACTAATAGGCTTTGCATCCTTTCCTTCTGCCCTTGTAGTCCAAGACATGCTGCCCACCAGCTTTTGAAAGTAGGGGGTCGCCGTCCCTCCACTGCGCGTCGGACAACGCCCCTTAGCTGTGGTATAATGAGCACATTCCACAGCCTGTCGTGATCTATTGCTTAAATATAATCCACCAGTGGCAGCATTGTACTTTGAAAGCTGGTGGGCAGCATGTATTGGACTACAAGGGCAGAAGGAAAGGATGCAAAGCCTATTAGTCAAATCAGGCCTACTCTTGATTTGTAAAACTAAATAAATAAAAAAAATCTGCTGAGTGTCGAAAAATAGGTAGGCTCAGCGCGTTAATTTCAGCAGACTTTTGGCGGTGGAAACGCCAATATAAGCGAACAGAGCCGCACTGAGCCGCACCGTTCGGTGGAAATGCCAATAAAAGCGAACAGAGCCGCACTGTACCGCAACGAACACTTAGCACACATCGGTGGAAACGAGGCATACGACTGCGTGGGTTTGTTGTTTCTCGTAGCCTAGAGACTTGAGGGGATAAACCCTCCCTCCGGGCTGCTCCACAGCCAGGGTTCCTGCTTATTGGTTCATAGCGCAGCAGCCAGGACTTCTTCTTATTGGTCCATAGCACAGCCAGGGCTCCAGCCTATTCGTGAATAGACGTTGACGCTTCAGATCCCTTAGCTAGTCCCCCCAAGGAGGATCTTCCTCCCTCTCCTCACTGGAGAAGCCTCCACTGATATATATATATATATATACAAACAGGGAGGGAGACAGATTGATAGAGAAAGAAAGAGGAATGAGAGTGACATGGAAATTCAGAGAGAAAGAAAAATGAACAATTAATGAGCAAGGCCTGGGAAGGCGAAAGGAAATGATTGAGGAGCAGCAGGGAAATAGATAAATAGATTGACAAAGAAAGAGTGATGAAGTAAGAGTGATGAAGGGAGAGTGCAGCCAGATGGATGGAGGCGGCTTAGGCAAACAAAAAGAGGGAAAGCATGTTTGAGACCTCTAATTGTGACAAACAGCTTTACCCATCAAGTTCAGATGACTCATATAATACAATACAATCATATAATACAATGATTTGCTCTCAGATTGAGACTCAAGGTAATGAAAGCAAAAAGCAAGAAGCTATTCGGAGAAAAGGTGAGTGAGTCAAAAACTCAACACATTGGGAATAATGCTTATAATCATTCCTTTTCATCATGGTTCAACTCTTATTTTGAAATCTCTCAGCGTCTGCCTCGCTCAGACAGCTCCTATTGCTTAAGGTTTGACGTGAGGACGGTACCAGGAGGACCTCCGTGACCCGCTCTGCTTCCACAACTGTGAGATGAGATCAAACCAAAGCCTTACATAACACAGCTGAACCCGGCGTGGAAAACAATTTCCACTAAGCCCACAAACACCAAAAATACTCCAATAAATATAACTAAAATAAGTAAGTAAAAAGTATCCAAGAAGAATCTTAACAGCCAAATAAATTGTATTTTGTGTGCGTGTTTGTTATTGTGTGTGTCTGTGTGTCTTTGATTGTGTGTGGTTATGTCTGTGATTGTGTGTGTGTGTGTGTGTGTGTGTGTGTGTGTGTGTGTGTGTGTGTGTGTGTGTGTGTGTGTGTGGTTATTTGTGTGTATGTGTGCATGTTGTCTTAATGAGAGCAGGGAACCTGAGAGGGAGTGCAGGGAGTGCATGTTCAAACAACACAAGTTCACACGTTAAATAAAACCTTCCCCCTATTGACATCAACCCATTCTCTCTCTCTCTCTCTCTCTCTCTCTCTCTCTCTCTCTCTCTCTCTCTCTTGCTCCACCTCCCTCCCTCCACCTATCTCTCTCTATTTAGCCCCCTCCCCCCTTTGTTATTCCATTTCCTGTTCCACAACTCTGTTCCCTCAGCACCAGAGCCGAGGCTGTCTCTCTGACTGTCTCTCTCTCTCCCGCTCTCTCTCACACACACACACACACACACACACACACACACACACACACACACACACACACACACACACACACACACACACACACACACACACACACACACACACACACACACACACACAAACCTAGCTTTGCCAAGCGTGTGCAGCCTGTGATTAAGCTCCTCTATTCTAAGCCTAATGCGCTGCCACTGAATTATTCACCACGCCCTTGTAGTGCGGTTGTTCATGCTACAAGCCTGCTAAGTGTGTTAGCTTAAAAAAAAAATAATAATAATGCAACAAAGTGCATCCATGTGTTGCAGGACACGAGATTTAGACGACATTCCATTTGTGGGAACATCGAATTAAGAGAGTGGGAAAAGGTTGGGTCATGGTCAGGTTGAGGGTGAAGGGGGGGGTGGGGGGGGGCAGTGGTGTCCTCTGTCATGTTTTAACTCCCCACTCCCCTGGAAATCTTTTCTCCGAATCACTGTCCGCCTCAACCCGCCCTTATTGAGGTTGAACTTTGCTGAACGATGACAAAGACGATGAGGCGCACGATTTGAATCGCACTCGACGACCAAACGCGTTGCCTTGACGAAGGCACATTTGTCGCTCACCATATGGAAAAGCGGAGGGACGTGATTCGCGAGTCAATCATCCCTGTGAGATATCTGGAGTTTTTCTCTTGTCAACTTTTAATTAAGTCGTCTTAATTGTTTTTTAGTAGTGCCTTAGTGTGCCGAGTTTCCGAAGTTGATGAAGGAGCCCAACTTCTTCTCTCTTGATTCGGTTAGCTGTAATGTTGATAAATCGTTTTTGTAATTCAATTTAAAAAAAAAGAAGATAATACGAAATATAAGGTTTTGCCCAATGAGAATGTCATCTGTGTGTGTGTGTGTGTGTCTGTTCTGCCATCCAAAGCCTTGAAGGCATTCGTCTCTCTCTGCCCCGCCAGCCTTGTTCCTGTCTTTCAACAGGACGCCTCTGGCCTCCAGGAGCTCCTGTCATGTTTGCTTATTTGTCATTCGCTGTTTGTTGCATCGCACACCGCAAAATTCAATTCACATATTGAAATCCAATTATACTTACACTCACTAACATCTTTTAAGATACTTTCTGGCTCTTGAGAGTAACTGAACATTTAAATGAAAACAAAATAACCAAATTGTTGTGTCGTCAGTAGGAATCCTAACTGCCTAACTGTAAGCTGCCTAACCCTTACTGCTGCTGAATGACCTCTACCTGAATGACCTCTACCTGAACTCCTAGGCTCAATGACTCCATGTCTCACTTGGGATAAAATCATCCGCTAAACTGTAAATAGAAATAAACAAGCTTCATTTGGCATCGCTGTCTGACCCATTTATTTCATGTCACTCACCCTGTGAGTGACACACAGTGACACACAGTTCTCTTCCCTAACATCCATCTCTTTCCCAGCCCACCCTGTTCAGTAGATGGCCTGCCTCTCAGGCGAGCAGAAAGGGCCACTGGAGAAATACGTGTAACTGACAATACGCCTTGACAACCTAACAAGAACCCTCACAAAGACGCTCACAAAGACCTACCAGATGTCTTGTTTTTTGTTCCCATCTTCCAGAGGAGTTAAATGGCCATGAAATGTTCTTTTAATACTGACAGCCATGTTCCCCGACTCAAAGGGCTTTCCGTACGGCGCCCCCCGAGGTCCAATTCTACCTCATAAAACCAGGAACACGGGGGCACCCTCTAAAACACAGCTTTACAATGGTACAAAAAACCATGACGGCATGACGGCGCCGATAAACAATAAACGCG
>NC_140272.1:819377-849377 GCF_964030765.1 Micromesistius poutassou
CTTTCTTCCCCCCCCCCCCTCCCTTTCTCTCTCTCATCCTGTAGTGCTTGGGTCCTGAAGCGGTTGTCAACGGCGACCAGAGAAAACTGTGATGGAGACCATAGCTCAGCTGCTTGGAACGACAGGCTGGCACCGGGAGGACGCATAGACAGGGTAAATCACCATGCAATGCATGATGGGAAGGTATATATTGTACATTCAACCTGATGTCGTCAGTCGGGGGTTGGGAGTTCTGGGGGGCTGACAGTTAAGACCTTGAAATTGTCAGCTGGCTCCTTCAATATACCGAGACACAGGTTCAGAGGGGGTTGGGAAAAATGTCTTCAACCATAGTCATCCTGAATATATAGGCATAGAGCCAGTGCGGGCTTCAACAATGCCCAATAATCATATTTGAAATCATTGACCTGACCTCTGCTAAGATAGCCCATGATTATCCTGCAAGGGGAGATGTCATCTTTCACTTGGGTTGCATAACAGCGACTGGGAGAACACAAAAAAAATCACTGTCGCATGAATGAATTAAATCTACCGTGCACAAGCCGTGCACGCAGTGAATGTAGTCCTCAGAATTGCATGCGCCTAATGCCATTCAATCCTGCTTTTCATTCTAAAAAAACTAAAAGGGGCCGAAAGCGAACGTGGATCCTCCCGGAGCTCCTGGCCTGGGAGCGTGAGGTGGTACAACAAAAGACTGCAGTGCTGCACTTTAATCCAACCCAGCCACTCATGTTCGGCGGATAACTTCCCTCTCTGTCCCCCTCCCTGCCTCTAGGTTCTTATCACTCTCTCTCTTTCTAACTACCATCATCCCTCTCCTCGTTGCAAACACTCTGCTTTTTTACTCTTCCAACCTCTCGTCCCCTTCTCTCTCTCTCTCTCTCTCTCTCATTCTCTCTCTCTTCTTTTCTAACTATCATCCCTCTCTTCGTTGCGTACCCTCTTTTCTTTTTAACTCTCCCACCCTCTCGTCTCCTCTCTCTCTCGTTCTCTCACTCTCTCGCTCTCTCTCTCGTTCTGTCTCTCTCTCTCTCTACTTTCCTAAATAACATAATCCCTCTCCTCGTCACATTTCTCTAATTTTTAACTTTCCCATCCTCTCGTCCCCTTCTCTCTCTCTCTCTCTCATTCTCTCTCTTCTTTTCTAACTATCATCCCTCTCTTCGTTGCGTACCCTCTTTTCTTTTTAACTCTCCCACCCTCTCGTCTCCTCTCTCTCGTTCTCTCACTCTCTCTCTCTCTCTCTCTCTCTCTCTCTCTCTCTCTCTCTCTCTCGTTGATCATCAAAAACTATTGGTGAGTGCTTGATCTTCATCTACCACCACAGGGACAAAATATCCTTCCTCTCCTCTCCTCTCACTCTCCTATTCTCCAAACTCCTCTCATCCTACCCTCCACCTTTCACCCATCATCACCCCTTCTCTGCTCTCCATCTCCTTCAACCTCCCCTCTCATCTTCTTCTTTCCCCACCTTCTCCCCTCCTCTTCCTCTCCCCTCCACTTCCTCTTCATCACTTTCTCCCTCACTCTTCTCTCCTCCGTCCTCTCCTTCACACCACCAACCATCCGCTCCACCTCTAAAGTTAATCTCTCTCTCTCTCTCTCTCTATATTACACTAATAAGACTAATCACCCCTCTGGCTGCCTGGGAGAACATGTCAGGGAGGGACGGAAGAGGGGGAAGGGGGGGGGGGGGGTGGGGGGAAGGGGGAGAGAGAGGGGGAGAGATCAATGAACCACATCAAAGGGCTGCAGTAGCTTGCCAAGCAGGCCAGTGCTGGGCCCTGGAGACCGGCTGCCACCCCCCCCAACCCTCCCTACATCTTTCATGAGCTGATCCACTATGGTTACTTGGTATAGTGGTGTTCTGTTCTGCTGCTGCTCCTGGATGGAGTTTAGGGTGTGTTTAATGAGCAGGATAAAGCACTGAGGACTCCAAGCACTGCATTTACGACCGGGACTGATAAGGCGAGAGATGGGCTGGAGCATCATGCAGATGTGTGTGTGTGTGTGTGTGTGTGTGTGTGTGTGTGTGTGTGTGTGTGTGTGTGTGTGTGTGCTTGGGTTGGGGTAAGGACGTGTGTGTTTGATTGTGCATTATCATACACACATATACTCACACACGATCCCCACACATGACACAGCCACACAAATGCGCATACACACACAAAGACCCACACACACCTCCCTCCCAATATGCATGCACACACACGACACACACACACACACACACACACACACACACACACACCTGCTAATCCCACAGCACAATTAGGCACCTGCATGCAAACCCACAAAACACACTCCCACAAAACGCACTCCCACACAGGGGCAAGCGGTTATTTCTACAGATACATTAGACAGTGCATCCATAATTGATACGCTTCTAATTAGAGCCTAGTTCGCCTGTGCCCAAGTAAGGGTTAGGCAAGATTACATAAAGAAAACTTCACCAACTCAACTTAACTCGTCTCATCCACCCCCCCCCCTCTACCTCCTCCTCCCCAGGGTCCAGGGAGCCTATAGGAGATTTGAGTGCTCCAACGTCAGCCTCTGCCCAGGCGCCTGCTAGCCAGGCAGCAGCAACAACAGCCGGCCGCGAGAGGAGGACCAGAAGGCCCTCGAGAGACTGAGGGGCGGATGTGAGCCGGTGCCTCTGCTCCCTCCTTCACTTAAAGGAGAGAGGGTGGAGGGAGAGGGAGGGGGAGGAGGGAGAGGAGGTGGAGGAGAGGGGGTGGAGGGAGGAGGGAGAGGGGGTGGCGGGAGAGGCGGTGGAGGAGAGGGGGTGGACAGAGAGGGGATGAAGGGAGAGGGGAAGGAGGGAGAGGGGGTGGAGGGGGAGGGGGTGGAGAGAGAGGGGGTGGAGGGAGAGGGGAAGGAGGGAGGGGGGAAGGAGGGAGGGATGGAGATGAAGGGAGAGGGAAAAAAGGGAGAGGAGGGGCTAGGGAGAGGGAGAGTGGGGAAGGAAGGACGGAGGGAGAGGGTATGGAGGGAGGGGGGGAGGAGATGGAGGGAGAGGGTATGGAGAGAGTGGGGATGAAGGAAGAGGGAAAGAAGGGAGGGGAGAGGAGGGGTCAGAGAGAGGGAGGGTTGGGGGGGGGAGAGTGTGTGTCTGTGTGTGTGTTGGGGTGATAGGTATGCAAGGGATCAGGGTGTAAGGTAACCTTTAGTTTGGCTTAAGTGATCACCGGCTGATTCTGGATGAGAAACTGCTCACCACACATGCAGACACACGTGTACACACACACACACACACACACACACACACACACACACACACACACATCTAGGCACCTATACTCACACACATTTGCACATGTTTACAAATGTATATACACATTTTAGATACTTTATTCAATTCCAAATTACAAGTACATTTTCATTAGGAATCACATTTTTTGAATGATCAAACAGATTAAAACAGATCAGCACATTGTTTTGTATGACAATACAATCTCAGGGGTACAGAAAACATCTCCTTTTCCAAATAAACATGCTTCCTATAATGGCTGAATAGCCCCCCAATGCAAAGTCCCCGGATCACCAGCCTGTCTACATGCCCTAGACTACCAAACACCAGCACAATAAGCTGGCATCTGTAGCCAAGGTTTTCAATGGTGGATATTAACGATTGGTATTTTACAGTCTTAGAAAGATAAGAGTCCTCCATAAACAGATCAAATGCACATACGCTACTTCAAATAGTCTAACTGTTCTGGAATGCTGAGATATGACAACAATATCTGGTGTATTTGGAATTCCTAATTCCTTTGCAGGTGAATCAAACCAATCAGACCAATCAGACCGTACAGCAGTGTGCCTATAGAGCTTTTCATCAGCCACACAGGGAATCCGAGCAGCAACGAGGTCCACAAGTCTGTCGTGTCTGGCAATATACAGTCCTTTAAGTGATGTGCAACTGTTCATAATGTGGGCTACTGACTCCAGGTATTGTCAGTCATGCAGCATGCAGAGTGGTAAATGGATGGAGGGAAACCACAGTGAAAGGTTGTATTTGGTGGGAAGAACCTGTAGATGTGCATTTATACAGAAAATAAGGATCTCCTCACTGATGTTGGCATTGCTATAGATGGTGTGTGATACAGAGTGGTCTGCACAGGGCTGTTTGGCCAACTTTCCCTGTAGTTTTAGACTGGACCAGTACTCCATATTTTGGGCTCTCTGAATAGACAGGAGAGTCTGCCTGGATGTTCTAGGCTGGAACAGGTGAACACACACACACACACACACACACACACACACACACACACACACACACAAACACAAGCATTTGCACTCCCAATGACACCGACTTACAAACACATACACTTAATATGACAATTACCTTCAGATTTCTACCAGATCTTAAGTGTTACCTGGTACATTGTGGTGTATGGTAGTGCAACCACAGGGCTATAACTAACACAGAGAACACACACACACACACACACACACACACATAATTACATACTATTGCATTTTAGCCTTGGTTTCCTCTGCTAGAAGAAGACCTGAGAGGTTGTGTGCTTTCATTCAAACAGTGTCATTGAGATTAAAACCTCTTTTCCAATTCCAATATATTCTCAAATAAACACTCAAACCAATAATAATAATAACTTTTATAATCAAGTACAATGACCATCCACACTGTCCCATTTTTCATCCCTGACTAAACGTGCTTGTTTGACAGCCTCCCTCGCCGACTGACTTACTCCCACTCCAAAGCCAACTCTGTTGTGAGATCCTGACGGCTGATTAGCCCGCCGTGGCTAAATGTCAGATCAAATGACTACGTTTCCCAGGGTGACAATGGACCGCTGTCTGGCCGCGGTGACAGACTTCCTGTCCGTTCTCCGGGCTCCATCTTGAATGGCTGCCGTCTGAAAGGGCAGCGAGAGGAAGAGATGGGACACATACGATGAATCCCAACTGGTTCCCGGATCAATGCGGTCACTGGTTTACACCTGCTGTAACCGGAGGAGGTTGAACTCTTTCTGACGGTGAATATAACGTTTTTCAAATTGGATTTATTAGGCTCGGATGTGAAAGAAATGCATCGTCGGATTTCATTTGTGGGCTAGAGACAAGGAATTAAAGCCTAAGTGTCTAATTGAAAGCTTTGCTTTGCTTTTTCGGTGTAAAGATCGTTTTGGATACAATCTAAAAAAAAGTGCCTGCTGAAAAGCCGATGGTGGTTTATTCAAATAATGTTTCCTCTGAAAACAGAGATGGCATTTTGGAAATCACAACCTCACTCTTAGCAAAAAGGCTAAGTGGCCCCAAACTATTACATTTGGCAGGACATACACCACTTACGATATTTATTACTGTCACAAAATGCCAAGGACGATATAAATGACTGCAGTATAAAAAAAAAAATGCTCAACTGCCTTTTGATCTCTTTTTTTATACAGTGACATCATAAGTAAAAAAAACAAAAAGCATGTTCCAAAGATTAGATTCTTTCGTCTTTTTTAAAAAGAGAGAGTATTTAGATACTGCTCAAGGCCATACTTCTAGAAGTTAAAGTTGGGGCTGTATTCTTTCCTTAAACTGCTAGAGCTCTAGGATGGAGTATCTCTAGAGAGAAGGCCTTGTCTATGAGAATTTTAAATAGTACCCCCGTTACAGCCTTATAAGAGATCAAGAGAAGTACCTCACTCACACACACACGCACCAGCACATGCACCAGCACACGCACACCCGCACCCGCACACACACACATTATAAACAATGCGTGTTTTCACCCACAAAGCCTTTTCTAAATGATATTCAAGCCTTTCCACAATGGGAACAGTTGTCAAAATGCCCTGAATCTTGTTCAGGGACTTGAAAGAGACAAAAGACATTGAAACAGACTGCATTATATTCCACACAGCCTACAATGGCAGCGTTTCCATTTGTATGAACAACAATGCTCTGTCCAACTTGAATTGAATAAGAACATGTAGTCCTGCATATTGTCAATGGTGGACAATACGCAATACGCTCTCCGTAGTATTTGGTAAGCCGACTTGAAGTCTTCCATATCACTCCCCTTATAATTCACTGTGTACTTGGGAACATTGAAGTACAAGAGCTTCTTAGTTCAACGTACTGGAAATAACCAAAGCAGGATTGTCCACCCTTCATGCACTGGTTCAGTGACAATAGAAAACATGCAGCTCATTTCCAGGAGAGCATGAATTCAAAAGTGAAGTGTCTCCTCTTGTATGTCCTTTCCTTCACTGCATCAGAGAAGTTCCTTGTATGGGTGCAAAGTAAGCCGGTTATGAAACTCTCTCTGGGTATGGGAAAGAAAACAGCTTTAATAGTAGTGCAGCTTTAATCATTAGGACGGCTTGTCTCAACACTCGGGCTCAACGGCACATCGGTAGACACTGCTGACTACGGGGGGAATCCAACGGAAAGCTTCTGAATTACAAATCAAGGTTCACGCAGAGTTTAACCATCTAGTTTAAATTCCCAAGCATACGGTCGTGTCGGCACGGATGCAAAATTATGTTTATGAAATTCAAATCTATTTGAAGCAGGAGAACAAAACAACACGATTCTTAATTGCCGTGTGTCGCATTGCAAACAGGAGGCGAAACTCACACTGCGTGTGCTTTGGACTCAATCCTCTGGACCAAAGAGTTGTGTTAAAAGAAAAAAGCTCACATACAAGCACAAGTATCACCCGGTTGTGTATTAATAGTACAATAAGCATCTGCTAGTCCATACAAACAGCGATGATGGGAGGCAATCAAGGCAGCATGAAAATGGTTATGGCGTGGTAATTAGACAGCGTTTAATGGACGTTGTTTAATATTTCTGTCTGCCTTGTAAAAATCTTGTGTATGGTGATTCGGGATCCAAGGCTGGGAATGAACACAATATAATTGTTTATTATCTTTGAGTATGTTTGTAGCATTGTGGAATAAAGTGTTATTATTATCGTATTGTTATCGTCTAATTGACGAAATAAGACGATTATGGTGAGTTCAGGAGATTCACTTATAATGATTACAATGAGAGATGTTCAGTGACTAAGCGGAAGGATGAAACAGTTTTCAGTGGGAAACTGTTTAAATGGCCTTTTACTTCACTGTAATGGCCCTCGGTGGATCTGCTTAGAATGGAATTTAACTGATTAATTTCAATGTATTTGAATTAATTAAGACAAATCGATGTTGTGTGAAATTCCCCATGCCTTTTCTTGGATCTTTTAACTTTCATCCACCGCAATGAAAGTCCACGGCAAAAACTGTCAACCGTTTTCGATTTTGAAAGATTTTCTGGTCCTTTACGATACAGCTTTTCAAGTCATATCTTCATGTGGAGTTTATATGATATGGAATTTACTGTATATGACGCAGACCATGAAAGGATTAACTGCATTTGCCGGTTTTCTGGTCCACTAAAATTCACATATAATTCTTGTATTTCAAGGATACTCTTTCTTACTCTTCTCTGTAAGGTAGTACTACCATTCCTAACCCTAATCCTCTAAAAACTGGTTTCAAATCCATATTGAAATTCAGTGTTCGTACTTGACATGACAATATTATGATAAGCGCCAATCCTTTCATACGTCTTCAATAATCTGTTAATTCCTTCATTTTATTAATTAACCTTGAAGGCCTGAAAGAGGAAAAAGACAATTTCAGATGTCACTTCCTGTCTCTGGCCTTGGCCGTGTGTGGTGTGTGTGTGTGTGTGTGAGTGTGTGTGTGACACTAGGTTGATTGAACAGATCCCATATAATACATTCTAGACTGCTACCAGACAGATTAAAACAATTGCTAATTACCATTTAAAATGTCTAATTGACCCATGGCCTGACACGTGACTAGACAAACACACATTAGTTCTCTCTCTCTCTCTCTCTCTCTCTCTCTCTCTCTCTCTCTCTCTCTCTCTCTCTCTCTCTCGGAATAATAATGGAGGATGACAGAATATGATTGAATGGGGTCTAGCACGATATAATAGAATGGAGCTAACAGTCAAGCACAGTGTAGAATTGAATAGAACCGTAGAGTACAGAACCAAACCAGAGGACAGAACTCTAAAAGTGAAGAATAACATAAAGCAGAATAACGTGAATATAAATATGATGTAAATGTATATACAGGCAGATAAAAGTTGATGCTGTGTATAAAGCCAGATGCTTGGAAAGTCTCATGTCTTTTATAATGGCAGTTATTGAGAACAGAGGGTGGGTTTGACGAGGTAAACGTTGCTGTTTACTGGCACCGTCTCACTGATAACAGACATTGCTTGAAAAAGATGAGAAAAAACTGTCAGAGATGCCTTGGCAAATGACAATATTTTTGCCAAACAATCTCCCGATCCAAGGGTGACATTTACAACCACAGGGAGATAAAATAGTCTGGGAGAGAGGCTGGAGGGCCGCGCGCGCGCGTGTGTGTGTGTGTGTGTGTCTGCATGTGTGCGTGTGCTGTCTCTGTAAAAGTCAGGTGAGATCAAACTGGATGAAACTTAAACAGACTCATTTCACGGCACACATCACTGAACTGTGTAAATGTTCTGCCGGCTCTGTAACCGCTGGTAAGACATGATGACGGCTGAGAAGGTCAGCGGGAATCAACAGGCTCCCAGCAACGCTACCTCCAACCCCAAAGGCCCTCTGGAAACACAGGGATCAGCACACGTAGCGCTGAGCTCACCTGTAGGGGGAATATTATGTCAACTAGCGGTAAAAGTCCTTAATGATGGTGATTAGTAGTTACATAACCTAGCCTAGTAGCTAACCTGACGAAAACATCACCTAACCGTAAACGTTATCTAAATGAGTGCTAACCTTACCTAGCCTAGCGGTAGCATTACCTAAGCCAGCGCCCATAACAGCAGGGTCATGTGCCAGGGGGAGCTGCGGAGACAGAGAGTAGAGTGGGTGGTGGGGTTCGGCGGGTAGGGGGGGGATGACAGGGAAGGTCAGTGACGAGGAGCCCCCAAGGGTGAATCAGCTGAAGCTTTTTGTGTTAGTGTGTGTGTGTGTGTATGTGTGTGTGTGTGTGTGTGTGTAGATTATGTCAGTCTGGCCGTGGTCAAACTGCATCCGGAGGGGTGAAACCCATCCTCCTCTCTGATTAATCATCTCTCCCCCAGGAGGATGTGTGATTTCACACACTGCAGCATCGCTGCTGCCAGTGAAACATAGACACTAAACTGTGTGTATGTGTGTCTGTGTGTGTTTGCGTCTGTGTGTGTGAGTGTGTCTTCCTCATCTTTGTATTTGTGTGTGAATGTATGTGTACATTTGCGTCCTTCTGTCTGTTTGCTTTTGTGTTAGTTTGTGGGTAGCGTAAACAGCGCTGCATATGGGAATGGGAAGCAGTAAAGTTAATCTATTTTGGGGTATTTGCCCATGTTGGATGAAAGCATAATTTGGATGACCTTTAAATGCATGAGTGAGTGAGTTATTGTACATGCCTTTGTGTGTTTGTGTGTGTCTGTGTATCTCTGTGCCTGAGTGCGCACTGCACACGTGTGTGTGTGTGTGTGTGTGTGTGTGTGTGTTTGTCAGTGTGCATGTATCATGCCAAATGGACCATGCAGTACTGTGTGTGTGTGTGTGTGTGTGTGCGTGTGTGTGTGTGTGCGTGCGTGCGTGCATGTGTACATGCCCGTGTGTGCGTGTGCGTGCGTGTGTGCATGAGTATGTTTATGTGTGTGTATGCGTGTGTGTGTGTGTGCATGTGTCAAGCCAAATGGACCGTGCAGCACTGCTGGTTATGCGGACTATGGTCTCCCTCTGTCCCTCCCAGCGATGGCTTGGCGAGCGGTCACTCTGGACCAGACCAGGCTCGCCCAGACCATCAGTCAATCAGTGGGAAGGGTTTAGCAGCTGGGCTCCAGGGAGGTGACCCAGCTGCAGGGGTGTCTCTGACAGAGCCGTCCCCCCATGTGATGTCTGTTTCTCCTCTGCTATGGGGCTGGCAGGAGGACAGAGAATAATGGCTCTCAGCATTCAGTGGGAGGCCAGGCAGATATGATGTATATATATATATACGTACGTACGTACTATGTGGATGAGATGGAACGGAAAATAGATCAGACGGGAAGGTTGAGAGATGGGAAGATGATGGTGAAATAGAAAGCTGGGAAGATGACGAGAGATTGAAAGTGGGGATTTATAGGAAGACATAAAAAAGCTTTGGCATTGTGAATTAGCAATGTGAATGGCATTGTTTCCTATGTCAATAAAGCTCTCTTGAATTGAAAAGAAATGAAGGATAGAAAGACACTGACAGAGACACAGAGACACAGACCCACAGACGTACAGAAAACTAGACAGATGGACATACAGAAAAATAGACAGAGAAAGACAGACAAACAGAAAGAATCGTCAGGGAGACCAACAGAGTGACAAACTTATACATTTAGGCATTTGGCAGACCCTTTTATCCAAAGCGACTTACAATAAGAAACAGTATATCACTGTCGGTAAAGTAAGGTGCGTATAGTGTGTACAGAGATACTGTGTATCCAGTGTGTTTGACTAGACTCAGAGAGGTAGTGGGTTGTATGCATTTCCAGGTCCTGCTTTATGCAGTCCATCTGAGTGCTTTCTGTTGTTTGGTCCCCAGATCATAGCGGAGTTACGGTCGGCTCTCCCAGGCAGAGTCATTCACCTGGATGACTCACGGCCCACACACAAACTGGCTCTATTTTGTCTCCCCTGTACGTGTTTTCTAAGTGGATCTCGCTCACAGCCAGACCGTCGGTGTGTTAAACAAGGCGTGAGTGTCTGAAAGCGCTCTGTTGCTGTAATGTGACGGTAAAGAGGACTTTTTATTCTTTCTGAACCAACCAACTGCTTTTTTAAAGAGGCAGTTTATGTAATTTTGAAGAGACAGACTTGCACCCCTGGGCACAAACATCAATGGATGAATAATTTAACTAATAACAATAGATTACCACTGCGGTGCCAATTACAAGGCCGGAATTAGATGCAAAAGCCGACTGTCAGTGTAAGATGCAAGTGTAGGCGAAATGGAAAAGTGTGATCGGGTTGTGCGATGGCAGAACCCTGCTCTTATTTTTCGTGTGATTTCTCCCAGCAAAAATACTTCTTACTCAAAGTAGGTCAGCTTAATGTTTTTTGGGGATTTTTTTTATTAAGTTGAATCAGAAGACATGAACTCTGGGAAGCAGCGCCAGCGTTGGGAGCGCTGGGCTGCGAGGAAGACAGACGGATGAATATTGATCATCTCTCGGCGTGATTTGAATCCTCCGCTCCGAGTGGGTGTTTTTTTTTTTTTTCACAAAAAAAAAGAAAGAAAAGGCAAACGAACGGCGAGGACACGCGTCACGAGTGACTCAACAAAAAAGAAAAAGAGGCAGCGGTGGCAGCGGTGACGACGGCGGAGGCACAGAGGGAGATGAGCGCTTTTTAATAACGCTCGTTCTCACAGAGCTCGACAGGGACAGGGCCCGCGGCGTACACGCAGAGAACTCAGCGACGGACCCGGGGGAAGGAGCCCTCTTATTGGCTGGAAGAAAGGAAACCCCCCCCCCCCCCCCTCCCTCCCCCTCACTATCCCCATCCCCTTTTCCTCGTCCAATCGGCTTCACCCCCCCTCCCCACACCCTCTCTCCTCAATGGGTTCCCTTAACCTGGTTTATGTGGCCATGATTGATGCCAACAATTAAGGCCATATGAAACATTCATGAACAGAGGCTACATTCTCCCGTCCTCGCCCCGACGTCCCGTTCCCCGATGTGATTCAAGCAGAACACGGGAGTCTCTGAGCGCTCGGTGCGGGGAGGAAGTGAGGCACTTGTCTTTTGCAGGGATAAGGAACACAGGAGAGCTGGCGGGAGGAAGGTCCTCAGCCGCGTTCAGACACAGAGACGGTGGTGCCCTAGGGGTTAAAGCCATCGCGGTTCTCCTCGTGTGGAGAGACACTGATAAGAGCCCCCTTTTCTTTCATTTTGAAATAAATGAAATAAGAGTGCTTTTCTCTCCATCAGTCTCATCCATCTGCGGTTTAAATTACTTATGAAGCATGTCACAACCTAATGGGCAGAGTTAGGAGGAGCCGGGCTTGGGTGGAGGGGTTGGGTTGGAAGGAGGGAGGGAGGGGTTGGGTTGGAAGGAGGGAAGCGAGAAATTATGAATTAGTTCCCGTGGAAACGGCGCTGGCCTCGCTGTGCTCCGTGTGTGGTGCGTTCAAAGTGGCGCCGCCAGGCCCGGGTATTCAAACAGCCCAGTGTATGTCCTGCTCTGCCACGTTTGAAGCGCGGTGTGGGACTTTTATTTTGAAGTGCGTCATTCTCCTGGGGTTCAGAGAGATTAGGGTGGAGGGAAGTACCGGTGTGCCTCTTAAATTATTTTTTTTTTTACCAGGCTATGGTAAATCCTGTATATTGAGGTCAAGCCAGGTTTTTTGTTTTCATGTTTTGTATGGTTCTCATGATTTAATGATTTCTTGGTTCTTGTGTAACGTATTGTGTAACATATTTATTTAAGTGGAAATAACTGCAAATCGTTGCCATCGGATTGTTCAACGTGTGCGTCCTGTCCATATAGATGAGACGCGTTGGATTATGTAAATAGTAGGAAAAAAAAGATGACGATTTGCCAAGTTGCAAATCATATTAATGCATGTCAGCTAAAGTGAAAACACAGGGGGCTTAGACAGCACATTCTAGATGCGTTGAAACGGTGAAGCTGAGAGATAGAGAGATACATAGATAGAGAGATAGATAAGGATGGAGAGAGAGCGAGAGAGGGTGAGAGAGAGAGAGAGAGATAAATTAATAGAGAGATTGACAGATGCAGATCGATAGCACAAAGGCTATAGAGGTGTGGAGGTATAGAGAGAGCGATAGGGAGTGCTACAGAGGCAGAGAGAGAGAGGGATTGAGCGGTAGGTAGGTAGAGATGGATGGATAGAGACGACAGAGAAAGAGTGTAAACATGCTACTGGGGGGGTGTAGCGTAGAGCCCTACATCTTTTCTGGAAGCAGGGAGACTGCAGTCAGACGAGCTGCGTCGACCGACTAACTGCTGCATATTCATCCAGTCTGATTAATGGATCCCAGATCTCTTGGCATAACGCCCCTCCCCCCCTACCCCCACCCACCCCTTCCCCCCCGGACAGTTTATGTAGAGAAGCGGCGTTCAGTTCCACCGCTACGCCCGGGTAATGCGTCCCACGCCACTTAATGAGCCAGCCCACGGGGGGGGGAACTAATCTGTGTTCAATATTTTAGTTAATCATAATATTTTCAAAAGACACGCCGATCCACCAGGAGTGGCTGTCAGGCAGACGCCGTGTCGGCGCCTGACGTTCCAATCCCACACGCCGCCGTACCCGATGATATTCATTAGTGCCATCTGTTACTGACATCTAGGGACGCATCGCTCTGCCATGGCAACAGGCTGAACCGACCCCGACCATGTTTTCTCCAAGTTAAGTATACTTTCAAGCTTTTATTTTGGGTACTTTTTTGGGTAATTTGGGGTTTTTATATGACTTAATTGTCAGATGTCACACTTATCACCAAGCGATTAATTTGCGCCACAGGATGGTTCAAATGGATGTTTATCCATATTTTACCTAAATATCTTATATTTTCTCGCTAATATTCCCTTTTTATTTAGATTACCTGATTGTCAAGTTATAATAATGTCCCCAGCACTATTTGAATGTAGCAATTTAGGCAGGTCACGTTTTCTACCAGTGTCAGTTGAGTGAGTCTATTACTCACCAAATAGAAAACGATAAACCCTGGTGCTTTAGAAATGGTACTATCAAAACCTCCACTGTGAGTATTGCTAAGAGTCAGCCCGGCACACTTTGTATTCAACCATACATCCGCTCCACTGCGCCAACACACCACTCACTGCCACACACACACACACACACACCCCTATCCTCGGTACTAGTCATGGTAATGGTAGTAATACAACGCTCAGCAGCCCTGAATTCAATTCCAGTTCAAAAGAAGCCAAATCGCAGACCACTAATCGCGTTCGACACCAATCAACCCTGGAACCACACTCTCTCGGGACATCTTTCTTTCCAGTTCCAAGCCAATGTGCAAGAAATCTTAGCTACGGGCCCTTGAAGTGGTGTCACTTTCACGTGCATCACAGGGTGGGTGTTAGTGATGTGGCACCCAGGGTCACGTGACAAGCAGAACATCCTCTAGGTTCCCATAGTGACTCAGAACTTTGGGAGGAAGGGACATCACGGCAACGACAAAGATTTCATTTTGTCGTTTCAAAACCACTCTATCACTAACAGCAATCGTCTTGGCCATTTGTGACTCGGACCCAGGTTAGGACTATAATGGACACAATGTTCATGGATCTGATAATGCACATGATTAATTGTGTCTATCCGCGTCGATCCAAGTGGGAAGACGCGTTCGTCGTTGGTTTTCCGCTTAAATAAGAAACATCACAGAGACGAGTTGGTGATAGAGTGATGAGCACACTTCATTACCGCCATGCAGACACGTCACTATTTATAGATACACATCATATACACCCTGGGGTCACAGCAGAGAGCGTGACGGTGAGGTGGTAGCTTCTGAAACACAAACACAGGTGCATGGTTTCCAAAGAAGGTAAAAAAAAAAACCTCAGAGGGTTTCTAACACACCGGGGTGGAAAACAAGCAGAAAAGGTAGAGATGGAGACAGGAAGAGCAGACGGTAAGATAATGAGAGAAACAGAGAACGAGTGGTGTCGAGGTCGGACAGAGCGAGGTTGAGGGTGAGGAAGGGCCTGACTTTACCTCATTGTGGTAAAAGAATATGAGGGAGCTAGAGATGGAGAGATGTGATGAAAATAAGAGGGCGAGCAAGAAAGAGAACGAAAGGGCCAAACAAGATTGTGCACCAGGAACAATGATAGGGTGGTAGAGGGCAATCAGGGATACAAAGGGAGAGAGAAACTAGAAAGTTAGAGAGGGGGAGAGGGAGAGAGAGACAGAGACATAGAGAGAGACAGACCCGAGACATAGAGAGAGAGAGAGACAGAGACAGAGACAGAGACGGAGAGACAGAAAGCGAGAGAGAACATGTGAGTGACGGAGAGAGAGCAAGGGAGTGTGTCAGAACCTTATTGGGATTATTTGTCTTGCTCCTCTGCTCTGATGAATCTCATTTATTGTGGCTGACAGCCGAAGGAAAGCAACATCAAAGAGGAGCCCCCCCAGATAAAATGTCCCTTTCTCCATAATGAATGAGAGGCCGGAAACACTAAAACAGCAGCGGTGGTGAGCCTAGAAATACACAGAAGAAACAGACTCTCTTAGAAGCCGAGGAGGAATTACTCAGAGAGTTGTTTTGCAGGTCTATGTAAAGCAGGGATTGACTGCTTGATCTTCCTAAAGTGCTACAGAGTGGAGACACATGAGTGCAGGGAAATACAAAGCAGTTCTGCCTGCAGCATGTTGGCTGTAGGGTGAATCCTTTCACCTAATACTCATTTAGAATTTGTTTCCGTCTTTCTTTTCTCCGTGTGTCTGGCAGTATGGTTCAGAGGGTCAAAACTGTCCCCCCCCCCCCCCCCCCCCCCCCCCCCCCCCCCACCCACCCCGATTCTCATTGCCTCATCTATCCTGGGAAAAGATATTGCACACAATCCAAAAACGATCTGGTAAAAACAGTGAACAGCTTGTAAAGTCATGACAGCTATACGATTGCACTCAGTCTACCCCCCCCCGGCATCGGAGGTCGACACAGCTCAAGTTTGCTTCTTTCCTTGCAGTAGTACTACTACATTGTCGAAGTAGTAGAAGTGCAATTACTTTTGGAGGTCTCCAACATAGCAACAGTATTATAAAATAAAAAAGTTACGGTGGGCATGACAGTGACTGTAGAGAAGGTTTGTGAATCTGTGGTCGTGCTCTGTCGTCGATTAAGGTCATGGTGGCCAGTCCTTCCACTTAAAATGATTTTTTTCTTCTTTCCTCTGTCTCCTTGGGAGGCCCTTCCCTGCTGCAGACATTAGCGTCCAAACGATGCAAACAGACCAACCGAGAAGGATTCAATATTTGTATCACAGCAGCAGGCCTTGCCAGCAAAGCAGGTCATAATTCCTTCATCTTGGCGACAGCAGAAGGCCACAGCTTCTCTCACAAAAGTAATTAAACAAATATAAAAAGAGTCTGGATATTGATGTTGGGGCTGCGGAACCATGCGCCTGGTTCTGGTTGTGTTTTTCTTTTCTTTTCCCTCTCTGGGCGGCTGCAGGCAGGTCGTCCTTGAAGACCGGGCATAAATCGACGGTCGGCAGCATCGAACAGGCGGGCCCGTGGAGAGTCTGCCAGCGAAAGCATAAACTTAATTAAGTCCTACCTTACAAGGTGTGTGCATGCACCGGGAGTGCAGTAATGAAAGCCCAGCACCGGGACACAAATTGGTCCAACAAGCAGCTCAAACGCACGGCTGACAAGCCACTCGTAGCCCGTCCCATCCCTCCTTCCTCCACATCCCCCCTCCCCAGAGGAACACTACCAGCATCCAAGAGACTAATAAAAAAAATTATTAAAGCTATTCCTTTAAAAAGCAAGAAATCTTTAAAAGGCACACATTGTTCAACAATGTTCTCAGGCTAGTCTGCAGATAGCCTAAGCCCAAAGAGCTAAACTAATCAATGATGGTTTTGTCACCATTTTTTATATGGTCCAATAAACCGACCCCAAAATAAAAACCATCCTAAAAAAGTTTTTTCTCCCGGGGTTTTTATTGTGTTTGGGTGCGTTCCTGGGCTGTTTCCTCACGCACGGAAGCACTGTCATTGCTCGGAGCGACCTCACGAAGACACTCACATCCGGCCAAGCGAAGCCAGACAGAAAAAAAGCTGTCGGCTAGCATATATTTTACAGAGGAGTATTCTGTCAGCCAGGAGTGGATGCTGACGCATCACTAAAGGTAAGGCTTTACCGACTAACTAACAGCATGGGAGTTGGACTTCTAATAAACATATAGCTCTGTAGACGCGCTGGACAATCAAGTCCAGAGGTCTTTATCTTTTACATAACTGACCCTGAGGTGCTTCCCGGGAACCCTCTCACCAACATCTTAATGATGAATCTCTTTGCTTTTATTATTTTATTTATATATATATATATATATATATAAATGGTTTAGATTTCACAAGACTCTGAATCGGATAATCTTGCCGTTACCATGGAAACAGCTCAGGAATACCGAGAAAAATACGGTCAAGAGTTTGAGATAGTTTTGCAGTGGATGCTTTTGTGTGTGTGTGTGTGTGTGTGTGTGTCTGTCTACCTTAATGAGCCTGCCTGCTTTTTAATTCTAGTGTGACATGATTTATTGTTCAATGACAAAACATAACTCACATAATCTATAAGACAATCAAGGCTCTTCGCCTGAGTTAAGTCTAAGCCATTAGTTAAGCCTGGCCCTAAACCAAGTCTAGCCCTAAGCAAAGCCTAGCGCTTGATCCAGTCTATGTGTGTTACATTAATTACTCTGTACCTAACGATTAACCACACACAGGTACAACAGTATATGGTTATTTTTTTTGCAGGCCAAATCACCTCACTCTACAAACCGGCTTTTTCCAGAAAAAGCTGTTGAATTAAATAGGAATCCTAATTCTTCCCCCAGATGTTCTGGTACTAAACAATCATTCCAGTCCATATGGAATATCCAAGGTTGTTTATGATGGAATTTGCCGGAATGTCCCTGAATAAAGTGGCAGCCATTTTGTGGCTCCCAGTCCCCTCCTCGTCACCTATTACCCGTGCATCACCAAAGGCGACAAACATTGTAGTCCAGGGTCAATAAACCGCCATTTGGTGTCCATAAATACTGCAGCACAGTGTTCAATGGATGCACTTCAGCTGATAAACGATTTCCTCTCACCATTCCACCTGCGCACACGGTAATTGCAGTGACGGATGAATACATATGAGAGAATAAAGGGAAGAGCCACAACAATGAAAAACTAAAAAATAATCAAATAATCGGAAGGGGAAGACACGGCAGAGGTCAAAGTTTATGCCATTCGACAGAGAGAGAAGCTTTACAATCCAAAGTCACCAGGTCTACCTTGATTGTACACAGATAACAACTGTAGACGTACTAATCATGCAAACAACTTTAGTTAAGTTGATATATTCTATATTCTCTGTAGCTAATTTTAATTGTATAATGTGATTGTTCTGCCTCACTCGGGAATCATTCGGAAAAAAAACCCTCTGCTGGCAGCTAAATGACCAAACGTGAATGAATACTTAACGACTACATTAACCAGGACGACAACATTATTATTATTATTGAAAGTATTCTCTAAAGTTGCATTAGCAACAGAAAATGTATAAGCATGTTGTATTAACATTGAAAGCGATGCGCTGAAAAGGCGCGATAGCAGCTGTCCCCGTTTGCCTTTGATGTGCATACTGTTAGCTGCTTTAATCAGTCAAGACTTTGAAAGGAGAGAAGTGAGAGGAGGCCAGAGGTCTGGAACGCCCACCTGATGCATCGTTTTCTTTATATTATCGCTTTGCGATAGAGAGAGCCATGTTAGCCATGCAGGGCTCCGCTGTTAGCACGGTTATCATCGCCAGCTTAATGAGGCAGATAAATCGCGGCAGGGGGTTTATCTGTGTGTTCTGATTCGTTGCCGCGGTAATAATGTTGGACGACTGACCCTCTGGGAGAAGCGGCTCAACATACACCTGGTATCAATTGGCACAAGGCGGAAATAAATGTTTTAACGCATTAGTGCAGGGAGGTCACGGCTGGACCTTTCACATTTGGTGCCCTGTGTGAGTGTGTGATTGTGCTTTTGTGCACATGATATGATGCCTGACTGATGGTGTGTGGCTGCAGAATACACCTGTGTGTGTGCGCGTGCGTGTGTGTGTGTGTGTGTGTGTGTGTGTGTGTGTGTATGTGCGTGCATGCGTGGCTGTGTGTATAAGTGTAAATGGGGGACTGATGATGATGATAACGGTGATGATGATGATGCTGCTGATGGTGGAGGTGTTGATTGAGATGGAGATGATGACGAAACTGAGGATGGAACTGAGCCTGGATGTGAGGGGGAGCCGCCACCTCTGCAGTGCTACCAAGCATCGCACAAGGGGCCGAATACATCCGGGTCCCCCCCCCCCCCCGACAGCTCTCTTCAGGGCCGTGGTGTGGCTCTGGCCTGGAGAGATCAGCCCTACTGACCCTTTCTTTACATGGCAATAAACCCAACGCCAGATGCAAAAGGGAGCCTTTGTTACATCAAGCCAGTGATTGGCCACTGGTAATACCCTGCTCTGTGATTGGTGGAGAGGTGGCAGTGAGATGGAGGGAGGGAGGAAGCTACGGGGGGGTGTAATCATTTACTACACAGCAGAGCACCAGTGGATTATTTATACACAGGCACACACACACACACACACACACACACACACACACACACACACACACACACACACACACACACACACACACACACACACACACACACACACACACAAGTTTACAACCAGGAATGAAACCTTATATATGAAGTGAGAGTGAGTGAGTGAGTGAGTGAGTGAGTGAGTGAGTGAGTGAGTGAGTGAGTGAGTGAGTGAGTGAGTGACAAATATATATACAGATATAGACGGAGGAGAGAGACAAAGAGAGTGTGACCGAGAGAGGGCAGACTGAGAGAGAGAGAGAGAGAGGGAGACCCCCCACAGCGTAGCACGACTCCTGTCTCCTTTTCCTGGCAGCTTCCTTTTCTTTTTTCTTTTCCTCAGCCCTTTTCATTATTTGCTTGCCGTGTTTGATCGCGTAAGCCCGGCCCGGGAGCGCTGGGACGGGTAGCCCCGCCTCTTTGGGGAGTTCTCTCTCCTGATTGGATAAAGTGGGAACGGGATACAGGAACTTTTTGTATTCATAACAGTTTTCTGTATTGTGCAGAGCAGAAGGACTTCCTGTTACTGACAAAACAATCTGTATCACTGATGGCTTTCAGAGGTTAGAGCAATTAAACACTTATTGTAACGAATAATATCGCCCTTTAATATATATTTTAAAAGTCAGTCTAATGAGTTTGCTGATGCTTTGTGCACATATGAACACTTCAATCATTTCCAAAGCAAACATGTCTCTCTGAAGTCTTGCTTGCTTGCTTAGACTACTTAGCTATGCAGAGTTCTGCCTGGGCTTTAAGTATTGCTGAATATCAAAATGATGCTGTCCAGCATTTTCAGTCCAGTTACAGCAGCCTCCTGCTGTAACTGCCCTGCCCTGCCCTGCCATCCTGTTTGATCCAGCCCCTGCAGTTCCTTTCATGTGAAAAAAGTTTAAGCCTGATGACTAAGCTAACAGCCATAGCAACAAAATAAATAAAATGTGTCTCTGTTCCCCAAAATCGTATCTCATTTGTACGGTCATTTCACCAAATAAATAATTATGCTTCTTTTATGTCCTTGTGGAACACTGAAACAAACGTAGAGTCCCAGTGCATGGCGCACACACACACACACACACACACACACACACACACACACACACACACACACACACACACACACACACACACACACACACACACACACACACACTTGCTCGTCAGCTGTCTCTGGGAGTTGTCCAGCCAGGCCGGGCTTGGATCTCAGGGCCGTCTCGTCCTCCGTTTTACACCCGCTGGCAGCCTGACACAGACCCGGTCCTGGGGACGCGGATGGGGAGGACGGGGATGAGGGAGGACGGGGATGAGGGAGGACAGGGATGAGGGAGGACGGGGATGGGGAGGACGGGGATGAGGGAGGACGGGGATGAGGAGGACGGGGATGGGGAGGACGGGGATGGGGAGGACAGGGATGAGGAGGACGGGGATGAGGGAGGACGGGGATGAGGGAGGGTGTGGAGGTGGGGGGGCCCAATAGCCAGTGTTCACACACTGCCTAATGAGATTAGAGCTCAGCTCTTAGTACACTCTGGAGGACAGGAGGCCAATTAGTCTGCCCCGAAGAGAGACAGAGAGACACGGGGACAGAGCGAGCCATGGAGAGGGGAGAGGGAGAGAAGGGCAGGGGGGGGGGGAGCGAGACAGAGACAGAGAGAGGCCAGAGGGAGAGAGAGACATAGATCGGCAAAGAGCGTAGGAAGAGGCAGAGGGGGAAGGGAGGGAAAGTGGTGGGGGGGAGAGAGGGAGAGAGAGGGGTGTGTGGTGGGAGATAGACAGAGAGAGCTACCAAGACAACGATGCTGATGCAAGAGCCTGCTTCCCATTTAAAAAAAGAAAAAAGACCCCCCCCCCCCCCCCCTTTATGGAGTTACAGCCGAGATGGCGTGTTTACCCGGAGAGCATCTCCCGGTGGTCAAGGTAACCACGGGGAGAGAGTGCAGGTCAGATGCATTCAGGTCAGTGATTACGTTAGGAGAAGGGCGGCTGATCGCAGCATAACAGAGCCCCAACCCAGCGGCGAAATGTGGAGAAATGTTCAGGCCTACACAATAACGAACCAATTAGTGAGAAATAGCCATTACCTAAAGCCACTGGACTATTCAGAATAACAATCAAGAGGATAGGAGCGTGAGCGCTCAATTTAACACGACTAACACAGAGCAGTGGAGGAGCTTCCATCGCTGCCGCACTCCAACAAGGCAGCCTTTTGCTCAGTTCACTTAATTTCTCACTTGGATACACACAGTCCCCAGACTTTCACCCAGACAGACCTGCGCGCACACGCACAGTTTATACGCACGCACACAGACACACACACACACACACACACACACACACACACACACACACAAACACACCCGACACTAGAGAGTATGGCAGTGTACTAAGGCTTAAATGGAAACTGCTAGGCGTTTAAGTGAAAGCAGGTGTTTGTCTTGTCTTGTGTGTGTGTGTGTGTGTGTGTGTGTGTGTGTGTGTGTGTGTGTGTGTGTGTGTGTGTGTGTGTGTGTGTGTGTGTGCGTGCGTGCGTGCGTGCGTGCGTGCGTCCTCCAATAAGGGATCAACTCAAAACATCCCACAGCACTAGAGAGAAATACGACGACGAATAAACAGATGACGGTATAAAAAGAAAAGCGTGAAGAAAAAGTGCAATCGGACCTCAGAGGAGTTCTGGTCCACCACCTGCACTTTCCCCTCTCGCTCACCGTTACAGAGAACATAAAAGAGAACATTGCGATCCAACAGGCCCAGCGTCTGCCACGCAGGGCTAAGAGGTGGCTATTACCAGATGCAACCGGGGGGGGGGGGGTCGGGGTGGGGGACTCAAACTAACACTGAAACCACTGAAACTAGCAAACGCGTGTCATAAACAAATGAACGTATGTGCTGAAATTGAAGCAAAAAAAACGATGAGACAAAATACAAATAAAAAACGAATGAAAAATGCGAAACTATAACAGCCTCGGGAGAGCGTTGTCGAGGTTTGGAGGTGTGTGTGTGTGGGTGGCGGATTAGAGGATTACGAATTGATCAGAGCGTACACTAGTCAGGGCAGAATCAACTTCCCACATTCTCTGCCCGCCCACCACCACCCCCCCCCCCCCCCCAATCGGTCGATCAACCGGTTTGATACCCGGGACAAGTGATGCCCGCACTCGCGCTGTGATGTGTACATCCAGGGGGGACGTCTCGATCCGGCTGTGTGGTGTCTATCCATCTGTGTGATTTACAGAGTCCGCTGTGTCCTGTGTACCCAGCTGTGATCTGTACATTCAGCTGTGATCATCGAGATATCCAGGCACTCGCACTTCCACGCGGCACCACCACCACCACCGTGGACAGCGTTACGCAGCCCAGACCGGAGTTGAACCCATGACCTTTTAACCACGGGTGCTTATTTGTGTGTCTATGTGCACGTCTACGCCTACAAGTCAGGCACCCACACAACGACGGGGTTAAGGGTAACCCGATCAGACCTCCGTGTTCCCTGAAATCCAATCAAAGCGGCGGCAACAACACACACGCATCGGTGTGAATATGATGACGGAGAGCGGAGGAACATGCCCCTGCATGTCACTACTGGCCCAGAACGCCCCTGGGAGTTTGAGACAATAATTACCCCTCGGTTTAATAATAAGTGGATTTCCTGAAACAGTGGAATGGACAAACATCTGTCCACATGTGATGGTTTCCCTTCCGCTAATGTGACAGTATGAATTAGAATTAATACAAATAATTACTCAAATGCACATCCACCGGGCAGCTAGTTATGTAAATGTGATGTGGCTATCTGGCAGCTGTTCCTCTCACTCTATGCCAATTTCCACTCTCTCCATGTGTTTCTCTCACCCCTACTTTTCTCTTCCCTCTCCCCCAGTGCTCTCTTCCTCCCCCTCGGTCTCTCTGCCTACCTCTCTTTGACTCTCTTCCAATCCCCCTCTTCCTCTCTGCATCATTCATTACTTCCCATTTATTTCCTTGAACGCAAAACACAAATCCTTTTTTTTTCTATTACAGAACGTCGTGCCACACTCACCAAGGTCTGAGCTGAATAAACCGATATGCTTAGTTGTGCAATAGCGTATGTTAAATACACAGAGGGGGAATGCAATTGAATGCCTGTTAAAACGTGAGTCGAGGAGCACATCGTAAAACAGGTTTCATTTGGAGATGAATGGGAGCACAGGCTCAGATCCACATCCATTACTGATTCACCAAATATGGTTTTAACCAGAGCTGATGAGGTGTCACATCCCCGCCAACACACACACACACACGCACACACACACACACACACACTAAAGCGCTAAGGGTGTCTTGAGAAGCGCTATGTAAATGCCATTCATCATTATTATTATCATGACTATTACTATTAGCATTATTATTATCATAACCCTTGCTGATCCTCCTCAGCCGACCCCACGGACCCCTCCCCCGCCCCCCCCCACCCCCATGTTACCAGGCTGCTTATGGAGCCATTATCCACTAGCACCGCTGCACGCCGTGATCCTCGTTGACTCCCACCCGCCTGCCACCTGCACGACATCCGGTGCAGATCTCCACAGTAACAACCCTCAACGCAAGGACGTTATTGATGAGCCGATAGGAGGAGAGGCAGGGGGGTGGTAAACCGTCCAATCATGCGAAAGCAGCGCTGTTATATATTATTATGGTGCCAGGGGTTTGGCGCGCATGATAATATTGCAGGGGTTACGAGGGATAGAAAAATAAATCTGTTGATGTGAATTTATGGGCCAGAGCAACAGGAGTGGATGGTGAAATAAAAGGCTCTCGTGCGTGTTTCTCTTGGTGTTCGGCGGCAGGGGGTTCAATGGGCATTACGGAGATTAGGTTTATTGGGCATTTTAACGGATAGGATGAACAATGTCACGATGGGTTTTAGGTCTGCAAATGAAAGCCAAAGACACCAGCTTTGGTCCTGCTAATTGGGCAAAGTGCTTTATACGTTTCCCGAAGAACGTCGCAATTATAGATTCAGTTTCTTTGTTTGTTTGGTACAATATTTCCTATATAAACAGTTCCACCATCTTAATTTTGACACCAGCTCCTGCTCTGTCACAGCATTTATGTGAGTGTAGCTTCTTCCTCCCATATTCACAGGCTGGGGGAAGCTACCGGTATTGCTGCATTTCTTCCCCCCTCTAAAAGCCGTGTGTAATATCTTGGCTGGTGCTCAGGGCTTTCTCATCTACTCTAAGGTGATCACAAAAAGGCAGGAGAAAAACAAGGTAATTGGTGTGTTTGCTAAGATCCTCCAGCCAGGGGAAGGAAAGTTTGCAATAAAAAATAGGCCACAGAAGAAAAGGAAAAGGAAAACCAGTGTTGAGGACCAGTGAACGGCTTCCTACGGCTCAGAAGAACTCGGTAAGTCATCGTTTTGGGATGCTATCGAGAGATTGGCAGATCTTTTTCCAAATATCTTTTGGTTCAACATGCGTCATGCAGGGTACTCATTATATACACACAATCTAACCTGTCATCAGTCCCAGCGCGTTGTACAGGGCTGAACGTTTTTTTCTCCATTTCCACCGCTGTTAATTCTTGTAACACATCTCTTCACCCCGGCTCAATAAATCCACACCTCGGCTCTGTGAGAGATGATACCTTTGATCCGTTATGACAAGCCAAATAAAAGTTTTTAATGCTCTGTTTTGTGTGTGTGTGTGTGTTTTTTGTGAGAGTATGTATTTGTGTGTGTGTGTGTGTGTGTGTGTATGTGTGAGAGTGTACGTGCGTGTGTGTGTGTGTGTGTGTGTGTGTGTGCCTGCGTGTGCGTGAGTGAGAGTGTGTGTGTGTGTGTGTGTGTGCAAGTGTGTTTTTTGTGTGTGTTTGTTTTTTGTTTGTGTGTGTGTGTGTGTGTGTGTGTGTGTGTGTGTGTGTGTGTGTTTTTTGTGTGTGTGTGTGTGTGTGTGAGTCTGTCTGAACCATGTCCGACCCTACAAGGAACCAGGGGGCCCTTGGAGAGAGGAAGGAAGAGGGCAATGACTCGCTCCTGTACTTTGATGGTAACCAGGGAGGACAAGGTCCATCAGAATCGCCATGGTGACAGGCGGGCGGCAGGAAGCAGATGTGACAGGTGTTTATCTGCGGCGGCGGAGCCCATCGCCTCGGCCCCGTGGCCCCAGGACGGCCGACGGACCCTGTAAACCATCTCAGACGAGCCTCATAAACACATCAACGTCCCGGCTGACACACACACACACACACACACACACACACACCACAAGGGGCAGGGAGTGTGGGGGGGGGGGGGGGGGGGGGGAGCAGGCGTCAGGGGGTCGGAAACTGACCGTTTTGAGACAGAGAGACGCATCCGCTGATTACTGGGATTCTGATTACTGCACTGGAGCCCAGAGAGAAGGGCCGACTGCTAGAGAAATAACCGCTGGTACAAATGTTGTATTTTTTGGGCTTTAGACTTGTTTCAGGCGGCCCACACTCCTTCACTTCAGTCATTCAGACACACCCGTTAATAATTCATACTTATCTATTCACATACACAGCACACAAGCGTTATTTAGAGGTTGTGGATCATTTCAAAGTAAAAAAATAAATTGGATGCTTGTGCCGCTCCCGTTTAGTTTTCGCTACAGCTCTGAGCCGGCCAACGCTCCGTCTTCACCAGCCAGTTGTGTAATCTCTCTCTTCTTTACGGCGGTTCATTTGCATTGTTATGGCTGTTGCTGCATTGTTGGCCCTAAATAATTCAGAGGCAGACAGTGTGAAAAACTGATTTTTCATCCCCCCAAAAATATTTTGCACCTCAAAAACAAGTATTTGGCAGTTTGACTAACAACAAGGCGACAGTCATTTTTGACGTCTAGGCTGCAGTGCACAGCACGGTGTCGGCTATTTGATGCTCCGAAAAGGTGAGTGTTTATTTCCTTGTCTGTCGGGACGATTCATCAAATCACAGCTTGCCTGGTGGACAGAAACCAGCGCTGCTCGTGCTCTATTGTGACTAAGTGGGGCTCTCCTTTTTTCCATTTCCCTTTAAAACTCCACACTCAACCTCTTTAAAGCAAAGACGTGCCACTCCAGCCTGTCTTTTCACTCCCTCTTAAAGAGAGCGTTTTGCTATACAAGGAGCGGACAGGTTTGTTAGGATGGTCAATCCGGTGCCTTCCACTGCCTCTGCCTTCCCCATCACCCTGTGGATTCTGGTCTGCCACTTCATCCATCTTGGATCTGGATCTGGACCACACTGATTAATGACAGATCCAGCATGGCTGCCGTTGACCCCCAGAGCGGAGCAGAAAGCCCTTGAGTGGGAAATCCAACAGAAGGTTTTAACACTCGTCTGTGAGGGCGGAAGGAGAGGGAGCGAAAAACAATGCAATCCCCAGGGGAAATCACGGTCAAACAGGATTTCTTTCTTTATTTTTTTTATCCTTCTTCGTATTTATTCAGTGATTCGTTGGAACAGATTTGACATTTTGCCTTTCAACCGTCTTACAAAGGTCATTTCTACTGAAATGACACCAATTAGAATCGGGTTTTTTTAAGAAAAGCTAAAACCATTCCAACATTTTCATGTACCAACAACGTCTTCTCAGTTATTGTAGCAAACTCCCTTCAAGGTGAAACATGACAATCCCTACAAGATCCAACTTGATTGGACTGTCTAACCTGAACAATGAGTAATGATTGGTCACCGTCGAGGCAGGGCAGGACACACCTGTCCGGAATGTTTTCCTAGTGTCTGTTCTTATTCGGTGATTAACTCTCAGAGAGCCGCCATGACAGACAGATCAAGGTCCTTTATCCCAGGGACATGAGTAACTCACCAGTAAAACAGGATGAAAGGGTGTAGTGCAGAGGGGCAATAAGGGGGCTGGGGTGGATTGGGTGAAAGGAGAGAGGATCTGGGAGGGCTCCGTATTGATTTAGTCATGATTAGATTTGCAATGGCAGGGAACTTTGATCAAGAAAAAGAAATCTCCAATGTTGCAAATGTCCTACTTTTACGGATGGAACGTTATGTCCAAACTGTATAAAAATAAAAGGTATAACGTAGGTTTTTTTTTCACGGTGTCTTTCTATCCACCTTATTCCACGACCGTCATTTTGTTCTGTTTACATAACGGCTAGCACATTTGCACCGCTAGTGCATATCTTGAAGGCTATGGCAATATAGTTTTAAAAGTTATATATTACATTATGTCAAAACGGCAGATGGAGCCCAAACTCATCTGCTCACTAAAGTACTACCAGCTACGTATTCTCCCTTGAATAAGGTAGATATGAAAATGTACAGTATGTATGTATATATATATATATATATATATATTGTGAGGAGAGGGAATGAGATGTAGCATAGCATCACAGGTCAGAATCCACCCCGGGTGGCTCCAAGGCTTCTTGCCCAATGCACTGGACACACTTTTACAAAATGAGCCATCTAGCCTCCCCGAGTCACACTGTCTCTTAACAGGACTTTAGGATACAAATGACGACTGGCCCTTTCAGCGGCCGACCCACAGCATTATAAAACAGGGTCTGAGTACACGGGGGGACGTTTAAAAAACACTGTAGACCTAGTTTCACCCTCTTCATCAACCACACGGTCCCTCATCTCCAGCACACACACTCCCTGAACCATCGCTCTACATCTCTGCTCCCCCAGCAGTAGTCCTCCTCACCCGTAATCCTCCGTGTCGCTGTGGCTGCTTGTCTGCGTAGAGAACGTGGACAAAGAGGCCAGCGACAGCCAGCCCCAGCCCCCCCCCCCCCGCTAAATTTAGAACACTGCTCACAACACCGCACTGAGAGACAGCTGCTTGTGTAGACCAAAGAGTACGATGCTTGGTAGGGAATGTATGAGAAACACTTGACGATTCAGCCTATCGGTGTCACGGGTTAGAGCACTGACGCCGACAGAGTTGTTTATTGGCTTTAGGAAGACATCTGAGAGAGGCTTTTATCAGATGGGATCGGAAGGTGTTTCAGACCAGTTGCCAACGCCGCAGGTATGGGCCAGGCATCTGGCTCAAGAGCAGGCGGAGCAGGGACATTGGGAATCAAACACGCACACACGTTTGGCTGGGAGTATATCTGGGGCAGCGAAGTATATCTAGGTTGGTTGACTCCACTCAGAAAGGTTGTGGGTTCAATCCCAAATGTCGGCACTCAATCTGCCTGTAGGCCTCCTTGGGCAAGATGCTACCGGCTCCTGAGTGACATTCACTCAGAACAAAACATACGCTGTTGGTTCATCTGCTGAGTCACCAAACGGTGTCAGTAGTGTGTAGGGCTGTCAAAATTGCTCAAAAATTACGTTTGAATATTCGCTCTAAAAAAAGACATCAAACTATTCCAATATCCATATTTGCGCATTATGTCTATGACGCACATTACGTCAATAACAGGACAAACTAATCCAACGAGACATAACTACTTGTATAGGTAGTTTATTTAAGTTGAAACATATTTGACGACATATTACCAACACAAAAATAAGTAAATTAACTAATGACCAAGACCGCAGACCTCGCTCTCTTTTTCTCTCTCTCTCTCTCGCTCCCCCTCACTCTCTCTGCGCATACTGCTTTAAATAAACAACAATAATAAACAAATGCTGAGTGCTGATCAAGGTCCCGACTCCTGTCCCAAATATGTCAGGCTTCATTCAGCGATGGTGAATCACTGCCACGGCAGTGATTCACCATCGCTGAATCATCTGGGTGTGTATTTTTCCACATTCGAATATAAATTTTCACCTTTGAATGTCTGTTTTTAAAAACTATTCGAATATATATATTCAAATTTAGAATATTCGTTGACAGCCCTAGTAGTGTGCATACGACTGTAGCTGCTGTAGACGCACATCTCAACATCACAGGAGCTGCTTGGCACCTATAGAAAGTAAATCTCAAATCCATCCAAGCACAACCTCATTGAATTATGCTACCATATGCCTTTTTGGTCCACGCTGTGCATAGATCCAATGAATACACACACACACACACACACACACACACACACACACACACACACACACACACACACACACACACACACACACACACACACACACACACACACACACACACACACGATAACAAATTCAGGGTAAATGTCTCAACGCTTCCTGGCTTGTTTTCGTCGTTATTTAGCCTATTGACAAGCTAGCTACGGACAGGAACCTGATTGGATTACAACGATAAATCCACTCGGAAACAAAGTGGAACACTGCTGGTTCCAAACACTTGGGCAATGGGAGTGCTGTGAGCACCTCTCAGACTATAATTACACACGACTGTGAAGAGGCGGTGGCGGCGGCGGCGGCAGTTAGCAGCAGGCAGGCTCCAACCTGTACAGTAGCTAACGTAATGTAGCGCCTGTGCTTTGTCCTGATAGGTCAGTGTATGGATGTGTTGAGGGTTCACACTGAGGCTAGATTGGTTCAGCCCAGAGGAACACAGTGGATACGGTGACCATGTTTTTTTTCAGGCGTTTGTGAGTCATTTGCATTGAAGCGTAGCGGGCGCTTTTGTCCTGATTGAGAACCGGTTTGAAGTGGAAACAGCTGGCACAGCAGGGAAGGGCGACTAACTGATTTCAGGATGAACTGTGTGTGCTAT
>NC_140272.1:850879-903379 GCF_964030765.1 Micromesistius poutassou
CTCCCACGGCCAACCCCTTCCTCCTCCTCCTCCCCCCTCCCCCTCTACCGCACCACTCAACCCCCCGCTGGGCCTCCAGAAGCTTCCAGAGTCTCACCAGAGACGAGGCGAGGCAGGTAGCAGACACATGGACGTGTGTGTGTGTGCGTGTGCATGGCGTGCATGAGTATGCATGACTACACACAGACATCCGTGCGCACACACACGCACGCACACATACACAAGCACACACAGAAAAGTGAGTGTAGAAACACACGCAAATCCATGCACACATACAGATGCACGAACACACACACACACACACACACCTCAACATCAAAGTATGCAGCTCTATAAATGAATTATTAATAGCTGCACACGGTTGGCTTCAGCTAGACATGTCGTACCGGGAAAGTAGATGGAAACTTTTCTTAGTTAATGCTACATCACATACACATACTAATGGGGTCATATTCACCTAGGGCTATCTTGGTTCTGAACGCTAGCTGGGTGAGGGGGGATGAATCTGAGCATTCAGTCCCACCCAGCCGGCTGGTGTTGAGTAGGGGTGGGAATCTCTTGGCACCTCACGATTCGATTTTGATTCCGATTCAGAGGTCAACGACTTCGATTCTAAATGATTATCGATGCATTTTTTTATGCATGATTTGAAAAATATTATATATATAATATATATATATATACACACACACACACACACACACACACATCTGAGTTTTACTCAGATTTTGCTAATCACTTCCTACTTGTGTGATAGATCATTAAAGACAATCATCAGATTTACCTTATCTAATATTTTATAATATAATATTTATATTAGATAAATCTAATATTTTATATTAGATAAATCTAATAAGATTTATATCATATATAATATTTTATATTAGATAAAGTCTTTCTCTGTGCAGAGAACCTGCAGGTTTGTTTTCCGATTATTAATTTATCTGAGAGACGGAATCTTCTAGAGACAATCGCGCTGCATCGAAGAATCGATTATTTTTCCCACCCCTAGTGTTTAGAACCAAGATGACCACTAGGTGTAGTAGTTTAAGTAGTTGGAACAGAGGCTGATCAGTCCCCTGATGCTTGACAAAACAGATTACAAAACAACCCGTAGATAGGCACACCTTTAACCTGCGTAAGAGAGAAGTTCTAACCATGACACCAGCACGTCCTGATATAGACAAGCTTTGTGATTGAGACCTGCCTCTGCACCCAGCACATGTACACACGGATCGTCAGGTAATTGAGCACTCTCGATCGTCTTTTATCAACCAATGTTGGAGCTGTTGAATCCAGTAGCTAGCGGCAATTGTGTGTCAGTGAGAGTGAGAGTGAGGAGTGAGAGTGAGAGAGAGAGAAACACGACAGGAGGACCGGATGTAACATAATTAGATGGAGAGTGCATGAAACAGGTGGTGAACACAGAGGAGAGAGAGGGAAGGATGGGGGGAATACAATGAAGAGACAAAAATGACTGAAAGAGACAACACATATATTGAGGTGTACAGATCGAGAGTTGGTAAAGCAAGCAAGATGAAGAGGGGGCGAAGGGCGAGAGAGAGTGATTGAGGTAGCAAAAGTGGGAGCGGAAAAGACAACGAGAGCAATAGAGGGAACGGAAGAGAGCAATAGAGGCAGTGAAAATATATGGAGGAAGCTAGAGGAAGAGAATGTGAAAGAGTGGTAAGAGTAGGTAAGAGAGGTAACTGAAGAGAGCGAGAGGAGCCAAATAAATGCACAGAATAAATGTATAAAAGGAGAACATGAAAGATACGGAGACTGAGGAAAAGAAAGGGAGCCAGAGAGCTGGCCATGAATGTGATGGGGAGATGAGTGATGGGCATCGTTAGTTTTTATTTATCTCATTTATAAAGGCTGCTTAACGATCCAAGTCTTTATCGATAACCACTATCGATACTTTTCTATCATTTGGTGGAAGGGGCGAGACGACCATAAATTCTCAACACAAGTTTTTTATTTTATTGTTTAACCGCCAGTCTGTGACTGTTTGATGTCTTTCTTTTGTTTATGGTCCATGTTTTAAGTATTTTGCTACAAACTAAAGTGTTGCGAAAGGCGCTGTGTTGAAGGAGTCATTTACAGTTTTGTACACGGTATCGTAACCATGGTAAATGTAGCAGCCGTACTACTTACCTCCTTACTTTCATCCTTCCTCTCTGCCCCACAATAGTCATCCCTCATAGGGGTAGTTCGGAATTTTGGACATCGGACCTCATTTCCAAGTGAGCCAGTTTGTTATTTATCATTGGAGACCGTTTTCAACACGTTTCATTCAGTCCTTCTAGTTGCAAACATCACTGGTGCTAGGCTAGCGCAAGTCGAGGGGAACTGCTAGCCTGCCAATCAAAACAGTTTTACCCACTCCACAGTACACCCGAGGCAAACCAATTATAACGGCAGACTATGTAAATGTCTGTGTTGATAGAATATGTTAGACATAAAACTACCCTTGCATCGCATTGCATTTAGTTTATAATCCCCGTAGTTGTACTACAGCAGCGGCGGACTGATATTACCTGGAGTGCGCTTCTCTGTTTACCTTCTGCTGTAGTGAACTGGTCGCTACACTGGAGCAAAGTGAAATTCCGCCGCTGCTGAGAAAGTAGTCCCTCAAAAGGTAATGCGATCATTGCGATACAAGGATAGTTTTATTTCTAATACTATTCTATCAACACAGACATTTACATCGATAGTCGGGCGTTATAATTGGTTTGCCTCGGGTGTACTTTGGAGTGGGTAAAACTGTTTTTATTGGCAGGCTAGCAGTTCCCCTCGACTTGCGCTAGCCTAGCACCAGCGATTTCTGCAACTAGAAGGACTGAATGAAAAGTGTTGAAAACGGTCTCCAATGACAAATGACACACTGGCTCAGTTGGAAATGAGGTCCGATGTCCAAAATTCCGAACTACCCCTTTAAATTTATATGGATATTTGAGGAAATATCGGAGGAATATTATTAAAACGGCCTCTAACCCAAAGCTGTACGATGCTGCATACCGTGCCTGTTAACATGTTATTTTCAGTCTACTCGATCTTGCGGGGCTTGAGGCTTAAGGTCCCCATCCCTAGTGGTGTGGAGACACATCTGTAGCCTTCCATAAGAGCCTTAATGCTGCTAAAACCTGCCACCCCCCCCCCCCAAACACACCCCCCCTCAATCACCACTAACACAAGCGGCGTTTGATCAAGGGATTTGTTGCCTTGCACCTCTAACAAGTCGTCGCCGAGGATTAGGGCCAATGACTGTCAAGTCAATAGCCCCATGCTAGGAGGAAGGTAGCGCCCCCATTGTGTTCATGCAGCTAAGCGCTACAGTCTGCTAGCACGTGGCAGGCCGTGACAAATCAATTATGTTACATCACCATCCACCACGAGGTAATGCAGCTTGCATGCATGCGTGCGTTTATGCTAAACCCCAGTCAGTGCTAGTGTTAGGACCTTCCTGTTGTGATGGGAGCGCGATATACAATTGCTAATTTAACGGTGACATATTATACCACCAGGTGTGGGTGTGATTAGCCCTTACAAGCCTTTGTGAAAATCGAAAACCGCCCACTTTCTGACATCAGAAGTGGCCGTGTCCCCCTAGATGTGTGCTGGACAGATCAGTCTACCAGCCTACACAGTAGACTTTTACAAACGTTGCTCATCTATCTGCCATACATCTAGGTGGACACGCCCACTTGTGATGTCAGAAGACGCAGATTTCAAATTGACTCGTTGATTCGTTTTAACCACACAACAGTACGACATTGTTTGCCACATTCATTCTTGTTATGGTATTGTTATGTTTTTGCTTTGGCTTGTGTGGTTTGACGTTAAACAAACGAGGCAACACCAGCATCTGCTGCTATAGTCGGGTGTAATTGTCTTTATGACCATACGACATTACGTGTTCAGGTGCGTGCGCGTGTGTGTGTGCATTAAAGTATCTACTGTTGGTAATCTGTTCAAATTAGAAATCCGTGACAGGGAGAGAAGCGGTTCAACACAATAAAAGTCTCTGTGGGAAGTTAGAACAGCTACACACACAAATGGGGCCAACAGGGTCAGGACGAGATGAATCACAACCACACGCACATGTGTGAAAAAGGGCTTTAATAGCAGCACAACACAATCAGAGAGCAGACCTAAACCCATCTCGGCGCGCGCACACACACACACACACACACACACACACACACACACACACACACACACACACACACACACACACACACACACACACACACACACACACACACACACACACACACACACACACACACACACACACACACACACACAGTTTAGGAGAAAAAAAAGAAAAGAATCCCTGGTAATCTCATAATCAGTTGAAGTTGGCCAAGGGAGCCCGTCTCTCTTGCTCTCTCCAAATTATTTCCCAAACAAAGCATCAAGCAGAGAGCATGAGGCAGAGAGAGATGAGGCCATCCCGTCTGGATAATTCAGTTAATGGCTTAAAAGTGTCTCTGGGAGGTGGTGCTGCTGACGGCTTATCACGCCCCCCCCCACCCCCACCCCACCCCACCCCTCCCCACCCTGCTGCTGACCTCTGCTTGATTGGCCAGTGACGACGGTCCAACACATGAGAGCATCTTCTTTTGATGACCGATGACGATGACGATGCTGGGAAGAGGATGACTCCGTGAGTGAGAGCCTCTTTACTGGTATGAGAGAGAGCGGGTGCACTCACGGGATTAACCCACTTTCACCGCCGCCGGCCGGACATGGAGGCTGAGGGAGGCTGAGGGAGGCCCCTCCCTGATGTATCATGCCTCCTGATTGGATGCCTCAGCAGCGGCAGGTATTGTGGAAATATGCAGAGAAAGTAAAGGCAACGCTGGAAAAGCAGGATTCTGTATGGAATTGCTTGGAGTTAAATCGGCGTGAAATGACAGTTTTGGAGGCTGGAGTTGGATTCGCACATTTTCATTTACTACGCAGTATGCGGTATGAACATTATACTTATACTGTTATTAGCCTCCAGTAGGTAGTTTCATATGAATACATTTACAGTCTGTGTTCGCCTGAGGACTCGATGCAGAATTTTTAAAGAAATCCGACACTAATGATCAAAAAAAAAAATCTTATGATTGAGTCCCTATAGAAGCAAGCTTCAAAGTATTTGAATTCAATGTGTTTTTTTCTGTTGTTGGCGCTTTTAGAAGGAAGTGATGTTGCCATAAGGTAAAAATACAACTGTGGCTTCTGGGAGTCTACTAATAGCATCTCGTACATACAACTAGTATATCAGCATCCCCCCCCCCACAAACTCTTTGTTGAGCATAATCTATTTTGGACCTCTTAGCAATCAGAGCCTCATCTTAATGAAAAATAAACACCAACCTCCGAGTCCCAACTTCAAATCTAAAATCAGTGATCAAAAGAACGCATGCACTTACTCACAGCGCACACACACAAACCACCAAGCCTCCACACGACGCCGTAAGAAGGATGCAAGTACCTTCCCGGTGTCAGAGGACATGAAGAACGATCAAACCTTCAAATAAAACTGCATCTTCCTCTGCCCATCAGGTGGGCGTGGCGGTGGTGTCAGCACGCTGTGTATATCACCAGGTTGTCTCTGCTTCCTGCCGTGACGCACTACCGAAATAGTGCGCCTGCTTTAATACACATCAGACGTCTCTCCACACTAATCAAAGGCTCCCCGGGGCCGCCAGCACACAGCAGCACCGCCCAGAGCCCCACTGCAGGCCTGTGTGTGTGTGTGTGTGTGTGTGTGTGTGCGTGCGTGCGTGCGTGCGTGCGTGCGTGTGTGGCACACTGCCCCACTGCTCACTGGCAAACTGCGTGTGGGATTGTGTGCGTGTGAGAATGTGCGACGACAGACAGAGAGCAATGTGTCAGTGTGTTTGTGTATGAATATATATGCGTGTGTGTGTGTAGAGAGAATATACTGGGAGGAGACAGTGATAGACCAGAAGACGCGCACACACACACACACACAGAAGGGGCTTCTGGAAACTCTGCAGGCCACACTGCCCCTTTCAATCAATGCTTATGATGTATAATAGCCCACACACACACACACACACACACACACACACACACACCTTTCATTCCTGCTTCTGCCTTGCTGCATTTCCTTTGTGCTCCTTTTGACACCGACCTCTTGGCTCTATCTGCCGGCTGTTTGGCTCTGACTGCTCCTGACTCTCTCTCCCTCTCTCTCCTTTTATCTCATTCTACCCATCCGCCCATCAGCTCAAAGCCAGTTTGTCAGCAACCCAGGAAGCATGGATGGGGGGAAGGAGAGGGCTGTCTGAATGAGAGAGAGTAAAGGACTCAGAGAGGTGCAGGGTGCAGAATGGGGGGAGCAAGGGAGAGGGAGAGAGAGATATAGAGGAAGAGAGGGAGAGATACAGAGATATAGAGGGAAAGAGAGAGAAACAGAGGGAGAGAGAAATAGAGGGATGCAGAGATATAGAGGAAGAGAGAACTAGAGGGAGCAAGGGAGAGGAAGAGAGATATATAGGGAGGGAGAGAGATATAGGGGGAGAGAAGAGCTGGAGAGAGAGAGAACGAGAGGGATGGAGAGAAATTAAGGGACAGAGGAAGAGAGGGAGAGAGGAAGAGGGGAATGGAGAGATAGAGGGGTGAGGGAGAGAGATATAGCGGGAGAGAGGAAGAGAGGGATGGAGAGAGATATAGAGGGAGAGAGGAAGAGAGGGATGGAGAGAAATATAGAGGGAGAGAGGAAGAGAAGGAGGGAGGAAGAAGAGAGGGATAGGGAGGAAGAGTGAGATCATAGAGAGCCCAGAAAGAGCCAGGACCAAGAGAACGGAAGAGGAGGAGATCGATAGAAATAGAGAGGAGAGGGAGGAAGGGAGACAGAGGAAGAGAGTGGATGGATGGAGCCAGGGAGACAGAGAGAGGAAATGAAAACACAGAGGGATAGAGTGGGAGGGGTGGACATAGCGAGATGAAGACTGAAGGAGCCGGAGAGAGGATGGATGGAGCCAGGACTCTGAGAGAGAGACAGAAGGGAGAGCGAGAGAGGGGAGGAGGGGTGGAGGTAGAGAGGGGGGAGGAGGGGTGGAGGTAGAGAGGATGAGAGAGGGGAGGAGGGGTGGAGGTAGAGTGGGGGAGGAGGGGTGGAGGTAGAGAGGGGGAGGAGGGGTGGAGGTAGAGAGGATGAGAGAGGGGAGGAGGGGTGGAGGTATAGAGGGGGAGGAGGGGTGGAGGTAGAGAGGATGAGAGAGGGGAGGAGGGGTGGAGGTAGAGTGGGGGAGGAGGGGTGGAGGTAGAGAGGGGGAGGAGGGGTGGAGGTAGAGAGGATGAGAGAGGGGAGGAGGGGTGGAGGTAGAGAGGGGGAGGAGGGGTGGAGGTAGAGAGAGGGGAGGAGGGGTGGAGGTAGAGAGGGGGAGGAGGGGTGGAGGTAGAGAGGATGAGAGAGGGGAGGAGGGGTGGAGGTAGAGAGGGGGAGGAGGGGTGGAGGTAGAGAGGGGGAGGAGGGGTGGAGGTAGAGAGGATGAGAGAGGGGAGGAGGGGTGGAGGTAGAGAGGGGAGGAGGGGTGGAGGTAGAGAGGGGGAGGAGGGGTGGAGGTAGAGAGGATGAGAGAGGGGAGGAGGGGTGGAGGTAGAGAGGGGGAGGAGGGGTGGAGGTAGAGAGGATGAGAGAGGGGAGGAGGGGTGGAGGTAGAGAGGGGGAGGAGGGGTGGAGGTAGAGAGGTTGATAGATACAGTAGGAGGGGTGGAGGTAGAGAGGTTGATAGATACAGTAGGAGGGGTGGAGGTAGAGAGGTTGATAGATACAGTAGGAGGGGTGGAGGTAGAGAGGTTGATAGATACAGTAGGAGGGGTGGAGGTAGAGAGGGGGTGGAGGTAGACAACCCAGAGGGCTTTTGGAAGGCGCCACCGGATCATCTAGTGGGCTCTAAGTTGCACCAACCTCCTCCTCCTCCTCCTCACATTTACATTCAGGGCATTTAGCAGACGCTTTTATCCAAAGCGACTTACAATAAGTATTTGTCATAAGAAGTGAAACAATATATTGCCGTCGTCGGTACATTAAAGACGTTCATCGAACCAAGTGCAAGTAACAGTCGCCAGGCTCCAGGCTTGCAATCCTCAAGTCACCTCCATGGAAGGCTGGCTGGTGCCCGGCGTCACCGGGCCCCTTCCTGTCTGCCTCAAGACCCACACACCGGGGCCTCCGTCAGGTGGAGGAGGAACTATGCCTTAATTATGCAGGTGGTGTGAATTAAACATGAGGCTACACCCAGGACTGTATAGACTAGAGCGAGACGAGCACGCACACACACACACACACACACACACGTCTGAGCAGCCAGACATTCACATCGCGTATGGGGGATGATCCCCTGTCAGATCCTCGGGCCATATGGTGATGGTAGAATGTACACTTGATTTATGCTGCTTCATAACAGCAAGGCTGCAAACACAGTGGACTCCTATTGACCTTTGGTGTCAACACGGAGCTCTGCGCTGGACGTGACTCGTATTTAATATCAAAAGGACTCCGAGGTCTTGGCAGTTAAAGCAGCCCTCCCACCTCCCGAGGCCTCTGCCCCCTCCCCCCCCCCCCTCTTCTCCTACCGCATCACACAGAACAAACACACACACACACACACACACACACACACACTGCAGGCTTCGCGCCGGAGCCGCTGTCAAACACCAGTGAGCGGTTGAACCCCAAAGCAACGGGTCATTTAGTGTATTTACCATGTGGCCGCCGGCTGGTCCACCACAACCGGAAAGACAGCCTCACTGTAATGAATGAGTGTATATAAGAAGGGGCACTGTGGACGGCGGGGCCCACGTGGTGTTCCCCTGGACGTGGATAGACCTCGGGTAAAACAACGATACAGGCCTATCCACTCTTACTTTGTGTGGCCATCGGGCTGAGTGGCCTCTGTAACAAGAGACTCCAGAATGAGAATGTAATTAGGCCATATTTCTACGCTTGGAAGTGCACTTAACCTATGGCAGGCTTGGCCTGGGCTACATGCCATTAATGCCATTATCGCCGTTCAATTTCCATGAGAAGAGAGAGCTTGGTGCTTCCTGTAAATATCAGTGGGCTTCCTTTTTTAAATGGATTAGAGCAACGCACGTTGTGTTCTGCATGCGAAACGCTTAGCAACACAGTGAGGAGAGAGTTGTTGGAACACGCAGGAAGAAACTGGGGGAGGGGGGGGGGGACGCACCTGGTTTGACGGTCTTCAGGCGAACAGGTTCCCGAAAGTGCCGTATGACGGCCAGGGTGTCCCGGTTTGTAAGTCCACTGACGGGCGTGCCGTTCACCTCCAACAGCACGTCGCCGTAGTAGGGCAGCTTGCCGACGTGACACACCAGCACGTCCAGCTTCATCTGCCCCAGGAAGGGGAACTCTCCCCCCTCGGCGCCCCCCAGGATCTCCACAACGGAGCCGAACTCGCCCAGACTGCCCCACGACACCGCGCACTCCACCACCTTGCTGGTCCAGTGTTTCTTCTTCTTCAGGGTTCTCGACATGGTTGTTGTTGTTGTTGTTGTTGTTATACGCTCCGGCTTTCTTCACCCAAAGAGCGGGAACGCACGCAGTTTATCTTTTTTTAAAAGTCCTCAGATCCGGTGTACTTCCACTTCAGCTGAGCGCAGACAGGCGTCGCCTTAGACTAGATAGCGTGGAGTTGGTCTCGGGGATAGTTTGGGTTCGCATCTCCCTGCTGCCTGACGCCGTGTGCGTGGTGCTCGCTCATTCCATCGGTCCGCGGTCCTTCCCGATGCCCATTAGTATAACACAGGCCCGCACTTTCCTCCTCTCCCCCCCCCTTCCAAGTGGGTATTCGTGCGTAAAATGATGAGTTTACAGCGGCGTAATGCTTTGAAATAACGTAATCACCGTGGTTGTTGTCGTCCCCGCACCACAACTACAGACAGTCTGCGTTCCCAGACGCTTTCTAATGCAACATGCGGAGCCCGAAACAAACTGTTCACTCACCTCGTCTCACTGGCCGCCCAGTGTATTATTTTTATTATTATTATTGCGAGGCTGTGCGTCGTATTGAGGATCTCAAGTCGTAGGCTGCGTTTCAAGACGTCGACGCGATATCCACTGTGAACCCTGGGAACAGACTGGCGGGCGGCTCAGGACGACGTTCCCTGGAAGACGGCTCAACATCCAGTGCATTTTGATTGACGGGCGGCTGTTGGCGACGGCAGCGTTCTCCGCTACAGGTCTGAACACACCTGGCACCGTGCGCGACGCACATCTCTCCGGAACGCCCATTTACGCAGCGCCGTGCGCATCCAGTTGCCTTTCTCTCCAGACGCTGGATCCGTCCACAGGCAACGCGTCGCCAGATTAATTCAGCTGAAATCGTCGGTTTGCTTTCGGTTGTGGAATGATAAACAATGTCTAATCTCTTACATTGCGTGTTTAAGCAGGCTGTTTTATCCCGTGATTTAACGTTTGCGGTCATCTACGCGTATTTGTTCAACGTTGCAAAGACATTTCCAGCGATTAATTGGTATAAAAAACCAACAATATGTTCATGGTAAACTGTCGTTAATAAATAAATAAATAATTGTACGTTTCTATATGCGTATGTATATACGTCTACGGCGCCCCCTGTTGACATGATGCGGTCACTGCAACCAACCGAGAGATTAGTTTTATATAAGTCGTTGCAGTCCTTAACAAGATATTGTCGTCATTCATGAAAGTTAAATTTGATCTATGAAGCTTCGCAATACACCTATTATATTTCTAAGCCTTACGCCATTGTATCCACACATTGAATCATTCAGCCTATGTTCATTAATTACAGTTCAACCATGGTGCATGTTTGAACAGATAACAGTGAAGTGATTTTATGTTTTACATGTGTTTATTATGAGTAACTGCTATGTAACAAAATGGCGCTTTAGATTTAAAGATTTTTCTGTACAAGTATCCAGAGTTTAAACCAAATACAATTCATAATTAACTGAACAAGTTCCAACAGTACAAAAACAAGCAGCATTGGGTAATATCAGGCGCCCCTGCTAAACTTTGGTATTGGGTCGGAAAGACCTGAACAAAAAAAACAAAAAACGATACAAAAAAAACAAAAAAAAAACAATTGAACAATTATTTGCACATAGTGTTTCCATGGTGACAGACATGTTTCCTATACATTTCACTGTGTATTTATTTCGCACTCGACCAGAACATTGACTGCTTTTGGGAGAACCACTTTTCTGGACTAAGAACTTTTCCCAGGAAATCAAAAAAAGTTAGTCAGTGGCAATCAGATTTCAGTGGAAAATATTCTCAATACATTGAAGTGTTCCAACATTGGTCCAACAGAAAGGAGGGAATAAAACGTCACGTGGATGGACTCGTTATCGTCGATACAAAAAAAGGCGTGTACGGTGTTGATTTGGTGTACCAAGGCAGACCCGAACCAGGTCTTTGCATAACCACAGAATATCCTGCATTTAAAGTACCATAACTCACCTGCACATGCACCATGGATCAACCCACCAGGTGAACTACATTAAGACGGCAAACCTAAACACACAAAGCATAGCTTTCACTAACTGTGCCAGAGTGGACTCTCATCCCCAGCATAGGGTGCATACACTTAACAAGTTCAACACTGACAAGAGAAATTAAGTATTATCCCCCTATCAGAAAGACCTCAGCTGACTGAGGCCCCAAAGAACAAGTACCTGGTGGTGGTTTCCTCTTGAAACACCTCAAATCTAAAATGCATCACAAGAGCACAACCACTCGGAAATATGGAAACGATTCAATTGGCAAACAACTGGCGCGGTGAAAGCGAGACGTAGGCAGAGTAAAACAGACGGGCGATGCGAGGGAGAGAGAGAGGAAATCCATCATCTGAACAGAAGATGTATTCCGGATAGTAACCAGCGGGCGATCAAAAGGTATCCCGAACACATTCAGGCACCCAACAGGAGCGAGGGGGAGCATATGAAATAAAGATTACCTCTTGGTAATGAATGCAGACGTTAATGAAAGCAGGAGGGGGGGGGGGGGGAGATTAAGTGATCTGATTTTGATAAGCGTCTTGATAAGCAGCATTACGGAAGCTTTGCAGCGCTTTAATTAATGCCGCTCTCGCTATAATGAGTTCTTCCGCAGACATTTTTGGATCTCTGCATGCCGGGGAAACGCTGGGAAATAACAGGGTTTAGGAATCAGCCAAATATATCCGAGCATATTTCACTCCCAACACACCAATAAGACTAGGATTAGATGCGCACGCACGCACGCACGCACGCACACTGGAAACAATGGGATCGTACCCAGTAAGACGCAGCAGCCATGCTCAATGCATTATGGGTACAGAAATGCCTCGATGCATTATGGGTACAAGTACGTACAACAAAAAAAAATCATTATCAAGTGCCTGCTAAACAAAGACCCCGGGGAAAATAACAAGAATCAGTGCATGTTGAAATTGATACACACATATTTGTACACCATTGTTGTACCTGAAGAAAGGACGCACAAGGATTGTTTAAAACACAACAGCGGGGCTCTCCCAAGGAACGACCGACACGGGCGGTCAGCTGGACCGCGATTGTCGAATGTGCAAACACGTATGATTATTCATACCAGACCGCGCGGCCGGGGACCGGAGAGAATCCAGAGAAGGAAACGAGTACCGCTTATAGACATAGTAGGAAAAAACAAAAACATCAATAGGCAAATATTAATGTAGGATATATTATTATACGTATAACACGCGCGCACACACGCGCCGCCGTGTGGTGCCGCCGTGTGCGAGCGTGTCCTCAAAGCTTGCATAACAGGCAACCAATCCACTTTGAGAGTCAAGTACAGGTTGCCATGGGAATGCAGGTCATATATGCATCCGCGGTTCCGCCGTATATAGGGAACCGGGGACTGCTGGTCAGAGAACTGGACGAGTCCTCCATCTTTGATCCCCTCTTCCCCGCCACCCCTCCTCCCTCTGCTGGGAAACGAGGCAGAGTCACAGAGAAGGCTCCGACAGATACACACGAGGAGGGACGTCCGGAGACCGGGGGGTGTGCCCACTGCGGTGTGGACCGGTACCCGGGTCTCCACGCGTCAGGGCACGGGGAGCGTCTCCTAGTGACATGGGGCTCTTCCGAGCATACATTCATAGCTTTCTCTGGAGAGAGAAAGAGGGAACAGAGTAGAGTTTGTGTGGAGCTGGGACGGTGGTGGGGAGGAGGTGGGGTTGGGGGCGGCGGGGGGGGGGGTTGGTCCGTACATCTTCACGAGGTGATCTCAATCGCCTCAAAGTTTGCATTAAGTTTTAGTTTTTTTTTTCCTTTCCCGGCCTGGAGTTTCAGTTTCAGTTTGAACAACGAGGCATCAAGTCCTCCTCGCCTCTTCTGGGACGGTGGGAATGTAAACACATGTGAGAGTTAGAGTGAGAGAGAATCTTTGGCAGAGAGCGAGGAAGTCTCTTAGGAGGTAGTGGATGGAGAGAAGGTGAAGTGGGGGAGAGGGGGTTGTGGCTCTGGTGATGAGGAGGGGGGGGGGAATCAGAGGTGTGTGTGTGTGTGTGTGTGTGTGTGTGTGTGTGTGTGTGTGTGTGTGTGTGTGTGTGTGTGTGTGTGTGTGTGTGTGTGTGTGTGTGTGTGTGTGGGGGGGGGGGGGGGGGCGGGCTATGGTAAGCCTAGCCTATGAGGGAGCAGGATGTTCGTGTGTGTTAGTCCTATGGGATCCACTTGTGTTGTTGACGTGTTGCGTGTGTGCAGGGCCTGGGAAGCTGCTGCTACTGCTGTGTTGCTGCTGCTGCTGCTGCTGCTGCTGCTCCTCCTGCCGGTGACCAGAGGGGGGCGCCAGTGGGACGGGGAGCTGGGAAACCACAGGCTCCTTTCCCTCCGCCCAGAAACGCCTGCTGGCCGGATCTGCACGAGAGGGGGAGCAGACGGTTAGCGCGGGGCTCACGCCGTTAGTAGAGTTGTTCCCAGCAGGAGAGCAGCAATCAATCACAGTGATCTCCCAGCACGGAGCACCTCTCACCCCCAGTGTAACACCAGGACAGCTGAAGCCTGGCTCAGAGCCGCCATAATGGGCCTCTGGTGACATGGCTGGGCCGTCACCACACGGCACCACTCTGCCATCTACAGCCGCCGGTTTGCCTTAACAATACCGCCCACGACACTCTGCCCGCCAAGCTTCAAGACTGTCAGAGGTGCATGACAAAATCGCGCATGAACCCGTTCTGGATCACAGCGGCTTGCGCTGTTCAGGTAGGCGACTATGAAGTAGACTTAAGTAAACAAAGAGAGTCTCACGGTTACACCACTACCACAGCATCCTCAGCGTTAGTGGGGCCCTCTTACAGTTACCACGACGTTCTGTCTCCTGCTAATTCTGACTTTTGCTTCTGGCAGATAACCGACATTCACTGTTACCGCATAAGAAAAAAAGAAAGAAAAAAAACAGACAAAAGTCTTTTGTAAAACAAATAACCAATGTTTTTTTTTTTTCTTTTCATTGGAAAACATGAATTTGGCTGGCCGGATCAAACGTGACATCATTGACCCAACAGTTAAGCGGCTAACGTTAGCATCCGTAGCTCTCACCGGTAGCGTAGCACTCTCCGGGGTCCAGGCCCCCCTGCCGCTCTCCGTGTGAGGGGGGGAGGAGGCCCCCGTAGGAGGAGGTGGAGGTGGAGGAGGAGGAGGAGGAGGTGGAGGGGTCCTGCTGGCTGATGAGGCCCTCCAGCGTGGCGTCCTCTCTCGGGGGGCCGCGGGGCGCCCCCAGCCCCACGTCGTCCTCCTCCGCCCCCAGGTAGGCGTAGGGGCAGTACTCGCGCGTGCGGGAGTAGATGTTGGCGTTGTCATAGCAGTCGGAGCAGATGACCAGCGGACCGGCGCCAACTGCTTGGCAGGCGGGGAGGAGCAGAAGGGGAGCAGGGTTTATGTTAGAGCTGGGACGACTCGTCGACGTAGTCGATGTAGTCAACGTCATAAATTAGTCAACGTGAATAATTTGCGTCGACGTGTCGTCCCTGTTTTGTTTGTTTTTTCTCGTTCTCTTTCCCAGGATGGCAGCAAAACACCTTAAGTTCTGTTGATTTCCCCCCCTTCCCCACCCTGGAATGTTCATTTATCAAGCAGTTGCAGGAGTAAACCAAAGATCCTACTCTGAGTAAACGTTGTTATACTCAGGGCTTAAATTTCAGTGCGGGATTGCGGGTATTGCGCATATTTTTTTTAAATCCCGCAACCCAGGCCAGCATAATGCGGGGTCTATTGACTTCACTTGACGAACCATCTTCCGATTTCAGTGGCGCATCTGTCCTTCGTACAATCTTTGACACACACGCACGCACACACACACAACCCCTTCGCGCTTGCTCCTTCTCGTTCTATCCCTGTCAAAAGTTGTACACGACCCATGTGCTGTTCTTGGCAATTATTTCCATCGCTATGAGCTTTCAGTAGACGAATGCAAAAATGGACCGCTGGCTTAAACGTACCACTACAATTTCAGCGTGCGATTGTGCAATCAGTATAAATTCATGAGGATACTGATGTAGGCTACCATGAAGATGTGACTAAGAGAGGAGAGGGAGAAACTAATAGGACTGTATATAGTTAAGAAAATAAGTCAGCAACTACTCAGCAACGTCTTTTATACTCCTATCGCTTGTCCCGTGCGCTGTGCGCGTGCTTGTGCGCAAGCACAAGCCCAGAAGGCTACGCCTACAATCATAGAACAACGAAGATGACCTTCTCACACACACACACACACACACACACACACACACACACACACACACACACACACACACACACACACACACACACACACACACACACACACACACACACACACACACACACACACACACACGTTTTCATTTTTGGTATATTCCTCCTGGGGGACTTCTTATTATTTAATTGCACAAAAAAGTGCCAATGTTTAATAAATATTGATATGTGAACAAGAAACTTTTTGATCGTTAGATTAATTGTAATTAAAATTAAAATTAATCGACAGATTAGTCGACTAATCGAAAAAATAATCGCTAGATTAATCGTTTGAAAAATAATCGTTTGGGACAGCTCTAGTTTATGTGAATGTAAACACATGTGAGAGAGTTAGAGTGAGAGAGAGAGAGTATTTGGCAGAGAGCGAGGAAGTCTTACTGTGTGTTCACATCAAACGTGACGGCACGACACGTTTCAATACAAAGTCAACGTAGAGACGCGAATCGGGCGAAACCTGCGACAAGATTTGATTGACGGCGCAACATTTTTCCACGTGAACGGCGAGCGTGTTCATGAGGATTTGCAGCGCAACAAATTCGCTGAAGTTGAAATATTTCAACTTTTCCGCGGCATTCGCGTGAGACAGCCAATCAGTGTTCACTCCCTGTGGGTAACGTGGGTGAAGTAACGTAAAACAGCCAATCACCGTTCAACCGGCCGGGCCAACCGTTCCCTGCACTCCGCAGTGAACCGCAGCTTGGAGGAGAAAGTGATTGTTGCCGTTTGCGACTCCCGGAGCTCTATATATCTATATATAATATTATATATATAATATATCAATATCTATATAATATAAACTATATATATAATATCACGGCACAAAGCGGTGTGCGCCTCCGGATTATATTATTAACCCATAAACGACGGGCATTCCAACGTCTCTCCACAACAGGTACAGACATGCAAAAAGCACCGTTGGCGGGCAAAAGATGTTGTCCGACAAAATTCGCTGCGCGACAAGTTCGCCTGACATAACTGCACACATAACTGCACACATAACTGCACAGCGACAGATTTAGATTTGTCGCACGGCAACATTCGCCTGTTCGCACGAACAGGCGAAAAGTGTGTCTTTTGGTGTGAACGCACAGTTAGGATGTAGTGAATGGAGAGAAGGTGAACATAATCTTTTGGGGTTGCATGGATGACTATGGATGATTGCAGTGCCGCCTGTTATCCAGCAGGGGCGTTGCACCACAGAGGCATGCAGGGGAAACACTGCTACTTTAAACATTCATCCTCTGCATGAGCTGATTAGGACCCCTACCCCCATCTCCTCAGGAAGAAAAGACGGTTCTTTGTTAATCCCAGACAGGGTGATGTGGACGACAGGGAAGAAAGTACAGGACAGTAGAATTAAAAAGAGTGACATTGAGAACAAGAATAAAATGATGGAAGGAGATTAAGAAGACTTGTCCTTCGTGGGCGTCTTGGTGTGGCGCCAGGTGTGGCGCTACGCTACGCTGCATGCCAATTCCTCTCTCCTTCAACCCACTCTCCTCACTGTCCCCCCTCCCTCTAGGGAACAGCTCCGTAGACACGCATGTTCACAGGACGCTAGTCAGAGAAAGATAAGCCTTTGGAAACTCTTCTAGAGGGTGAACCCCAGATGCACATATTGAGCCACGGCCGTCCCGCCACTACCGACGGCTGGTACGGTGGACAGTGTGATATTATCCCTGCTGTTCCTGTATCTCTGCGCAGCTATAATTTAAGGTTTTACTGCGTACCCAGTATATTATTTAAACGCTGAATGATTCATGACATTCTTCACTCAGCATTTCATAAACACACTCTCTGCAAAAGTATGCAGACAAACTATGAATTATCTATGTGGTAGTCGTAAATATGTACTATTCTAAACGATGAAAAGACAGGTGGCAAAATAAGCAACCAAACACAAAATAACCACATGAGAAGGTGGAGAAAAAAAAAATCTCTTCTCAAAAGATATGTTTTGAAATGAAATATCAAATTAAAAAAAAACTAGAAACTCAACTGCGACTATTTGAGCTCCACGCATTTCCAAGGATGTGTGCATGTGTCCGTGTGTCCTTGCATGTGTGTTCGTGTGCGCCAGTCTGTGTGCGTGTATGTGTGTATGTGTGTGCGCACCTGTCTGTGTGCGTGCGCTCGCCTGTGTGTGTGTGCGCCTGTGTGTGCGTGTGCCTGTGTGTGCGTGCGGCCGTGCGGCGGTGCGCCTGTGTGTGCGTTCATGTCCGCGTGTGTCTGTGTGTGGTTGAGAGACTGACCTGTGGGAGCACCAGAGAGGCCGTCTCCTCGGGGCTGCTCCCCCGGCTGGAAGCTGCTCCTGCCGGGGAACAGCGACCCCACCCTGCAGTGCAGTGCTCCGCTCTCATTATCCAGCTCCAGGCCCGTGTCCCCATAGAACACACCTGGGAGACACACAGTGGCTCGTTAAGGCTGGAGTTGCTCATTAACCACTTAAGAGGCTCGTGGTGAACTCAGTGGCTCGTTAGGGACTAGGGGTCTAGCGAGGGATGTGCTTTCTCATTATGAACATAGTTGCTTGTTAAGGACGCGGTGGCTCATTTAGAACTAGTCGGCGTATTAAGAACCATTAGCTCATTAAGTACCAGTGCCCTGTTAAGAAAATAGGGCCGCAAGTAACAGCCTTGCGTTGAAATGTATGTGTTGCAGTCAGTGGCGATTCTAGACCGGTTTTAATGGGGGGGCCGAGATGGGGCCGGCTTTTCTGTCAGAGGGGCACAAACCAAATTGTTGAGGGGGGGGGGGGGGGGTTGGATCGCGGACGAACGCTATTGCGGGCGCGATTGTTGACGGGGGGGGGGGGAGGGGGGTCGCATACGAGCGCTGTAGCGGGCGCGATTGTTGACGGAGGGGGGGGGGGGGGGTTGGATCGCGGGGGGGGGGTTGGATCGCGGACGAGCGCTATTGCGGGCGCGATTGTTGACGGGGGGTGGGGTTGGCTCGTTCGGGGGGGGCCACAGGGGGGGCCGGACTCAGAGTTACGGGGGCACTGGCCCCCCCTGGCCCCCCCCTAGAACCGCCACTGGTTGCAGTTATCCCAATGTTGTGTATTAAATTCAGTGTGCGAGATGAGCCCCCACCTTCAGGCAATTTAAAAACTCCATAAAGGTCTTCTGTACACTCTTAACTGGTTGTGTGGATAGCAGATGAGACAGGATGTGTAAACAAGGAGGTACGGGCTGGGCGGCATTTGTTATGTGCAGAATATATCAGTTATATGATGGGATTGTATTGATAACATTATTTCAATAATTATCAATAAACATATTAAATATAATATACAATATATTAAAATAAGGGTTAGCTTAGCTCAACTAGAAAACAAAACTAAATATAAATGTCTTTGAGCAAGCCGCCCTAAGCCCCTTATAGCCACTCCTTAATGCCCTGTATCTGAATGCACTGCAGGCCAACCAGTAATAAGAGCACCTGCTGATAGATACAGTTCATACGATGGACGACGAACAACCGGAGCTCCACCCACCGTCTGTGCCCTTGTGGGCGTAGCCGTTGGACAGCGGGGGCATGAGCTGCTGGTGGCTGCCGGCCTCTGAGTTGCTGTAGCCCTCCTGGGGCTCGGACAAGGTGCCCTGGGAGGACAGGTAGCTGGGGATGTCTGCCGGCAGGTTCATCTCATCTGCAACACGGTTTGTATACAGAACAGTTTGCAATCAGTCACAGTGAGAGTTACATGCGGAGTTCAGTCATGTTGTTCAATCCATATGATGCACAGTATTATTAAAATGTATGCAAACCTAAGGTCCAAAACACATGTTTGTGTCAGGACGAAAAAATCTGTGAAACGAAATATAAATACGAAACAAAAAGAAAGCAAACAATTTAAAAAAATGTTTGCATCAAAGCGTGAGTTCTGTACTAGCGAAAAATCAGCCCTGGCTCTGCTAAAATTACACTTTTTTTTCCCTCACTATTTCTTCTTTGGGTGGCGCTACGATTATGAGCCGAGACCAAGCCTGTGGGCGCTGGGCGTTGGAGCTGAATCTTTCTCGTATTTAATAACTTGATCAAATCTGACCGTCCCTAAATGTTTGCTAATGTCATGCGACCCGAGTGCAGGAAACATTGCGATTTCCTGAGTGCTAGTTCCGTCAAACCGACCGGCGATACATCAAACAGCGCCGACATTAGCATGCGGGGCTGAATTTCTAAAGAATCGTATAAATAAAGCTAGCTATGATTGAATCAGTGAACTGATCATGCATGAAATAGCTGATGGCATTAAGGGACGACACACACACACACACACACACACACACACACACACACACACACACACACACACACACACACACACACACACACACACACACACACACACACACACACACACACACACACACACACAGAACAAAGTCTAATGATTCACCCTTGGCTTTGAATTCGTTCGCAAACCGCACAATCAGCAGCGTATTTACCCTCAGCAGAGTAATTTTATGCTTTTCAAGTCATCACACGACTTTAAGATAAGAAAATGTGATGATTGCTCCGGGGGGAAGTGGGTCGCCTGCGAAGAGGGGGGCAAGTCTTAAGTGTAGATGGCTGGAGACTGTAGATTAGGAGCTGAGTGTTAAAGTCATGCTAGGTTCATAAAGTCCTGTATGTAGGGCTGATGAGGGGTGGGTTTGTCATTGAGACCAAACAGCCTTGTGTTGGACCACAATGGTAATATTGAAGTATTGGTATCTGCACTTAAATCCTTTATACACTCATAGAATCATGCAACATTGAACAGATTGTCTTTTGATCCTTGTTTGTTAAGGTACTGATCTTACAAATAAACTGAAGTTGTGCGTAAAGAAACACAAGCACAACCTGATGTTAGCATGTGTTAGCACGTAGCAGTGTTGCCGTACCCAGACCTGAACACTGTGAATCCGGTCTTCTTCTATGGGACCCTTACCCCGCCAGAAGGCTGTAGTGTCACGCTAACCAGACCTCAAGCATGACCCCATGGTCAGCCTGCAGCGGCATCGACCACCTCGAGCCTGTCCGTTCCCCCGTAGCACCGTCGCTGACAAACGCCACCCGTCCCCTCTCCCACCAACCTGTGTTGGTGATGCTGTAGTCCTCGCTCTTGCGGCGCATGTGGTAGATGACGATGACCCAGACCAGCGAGGTGCCCACCACGCAGCACACCACCACGATCACCACGATGCCCACCGTGGTCCAGCCGTCCTGCTCGTAGGGCGAGCCCGTGTCGCAGTTGGCCGACGGCGACACGCCCAGGTAGATGTGGCCCCGCTCCGTGCCCAGCGTGTTGGACATGATGCAGGTGTACTTGCCGGCGTCGGCCGGCCCCGCGTCCACGATGATCAGCAGCTGGTTGGCGGCGGCGAAGAAGTGGCGCTCCGTCAGCACCAGGGGCCCGTCGTCCTTGGTCCAGTTGAGGCGGGGGGCGGGGCTGCCGCCGGCGATGCACTGGAGCACCGCCGTCTCGCCGCGCGCCACCGTGCGGTCCTCCAGCGGGCGCATGAAGGACGGCGTCTCTGTGGGGGGGGCGGGGGGCGGGGCGCGGGGGAGGAGGAGAGCGCTGGTTAGCTGATGTTGGTTGGTTCTGATGGAAACGGCTACTTCTGGAGCGAGGCGCTGTGGCTTTAACACCTTTGTTTCTTCTAAGCCGTTGATTAAATGCCAGTGAAACACTGGATGGTGGAACTCCATTTTAACATATTACAATATTATATCAGATTATAGTGTACGCCATGTACTGTATGCTCAGAGCGACCACACACACACACACACACACACACACACACACACACACACACACACACACACACACACACACACACACACACACACACACACACACACACACACACACACACACACACACACACACACACACCATACCTCAATTCAACTGATCAAATAAGGTTGAATAAAAAAAAAATTCTAAAAGATATGACGATGGCAGACAGGCTAACGCTAGCAGGGCTTTAGCATGCGGCTAGGCTAACGCCTCGTCGTAACCCCCGGCGACCCACCCAGTACGGTCAGCGTGGCGTTGGCCGAGAGGCTGCCGGCGGCGTTCTGCGCCGTGCAGCTGTACACGCCCATGTCCTCCGTCTTCACGTTGGCGATGAAGAAGATGTCGTCGTCGGGCATGACGTGCATGCGGCGCTCGCGGGCCGCCGGGAAGTCCGTGCCGCCGTCCTTCTGCCAGGCGATCTGCGGGGAGGGGTGGCCCTCCGCGGCGCACTCCAGCCGGGGTCCATGGGCGTCTTCAAGAAGGAGGGCAGCTCTGCAGGACACGGGCGGGACATGGGGGGGGGTGGGGGTAAGGGGACGGCGGGGGGGGGGGGGGTGGGGGTAAGGGGACGGCGGGGGGGGGACGGCGGGGGGGGGTAAGGGGACGGCGGGGGGGGGACGGGGGGGGTAAGGGGACGGCGGGGGGGGGGGGGGGGGGGGGGGTAAGGGGACGGCAGGGGGGGGGGGGGGTAAGGGGACGGCACACGGGTCAAGACCTGGTGTTTAAGACCGGGCGTCCATCGCACCAGATGGTGCGATGGATACGGCCAGATGGCAGTATGACCGAGTTCAGTTTGATAATAAGCCAGTCGCTTTTTTATGTAATCTATGGTTTAATCGCACCTGATGGCCAAGATGGAGGGAGATCTAGTACAAATTCCTCTTTTGCTGGATAGCCTAAATGTAAAATTAGAAATATCTAGGACTAAACTAAATATGTAATAATGTGGGCTGATTCCCAAATTAAAAAAGGCATTCTGTAGTTATGAACTGAATCACGAATCCTAATACAGCCTAATAAATCAAGAATCCTAATACAGCCTACAATTACCGTAACTGAGATGACTCAAACTCCAGCACACGACACACACAATAGTCCAGAAACGGAGCGGCAAAAAGAAAAAAAATAATAATAATCAAGAAGGGGGAGGTGGGGGGTGGGTGGGGGCGGGGGGCGGGGGGGCGGGGCCTCACCGTTGACGGTCAGCCGGGCGCGGTGGGAGTAGTTGGAGCCAAAGTGGTTGGTGACCACGCACTGGTAGAGGCCCTCGTCCGTGAAGTTGACGCTCAGCAGGTGCAGCACGGTGGTGTAGCTGAGCTCGCCCTGCTGGTAGCGGGCGTAGTTCTCCACCTGCCCGTCGTACAGCACCTCGCCGTCCTTGCGCCAGGCGGTGGCCATGGGCGAGTCGCTGCTGCTGGACGCCACGCAGCTCAGCGTCACGTTGGTGCCCCGCAGCGCCGTGGCCGTCTCCGGGTGGGCCGAGATGCGTGGCTTGGGGAAGTCGTCTGGGGGGGGGGGGGGGGGGGAGGGGGAGCGAGGGGAGGGGAGAGAGGGGAACGTCGGGCGTCACTACAAACCGCATCACTAGTCTGTTATGGCATCTGCCGTTAGGGCCTTGAGCCACCAGGGCTTCTTTGTCTATACGTTTGCTGAATGTTATTGTTTGCATAAGTAGGGACACGCATGGAGAGACCTGCTCTGGTAACTAGAGTTTCAGTGTGTATTTTGTACCTAGCCTGGTAATAAGTAATTAAGAAATGATAGCTAAAATAAATAAATATATATATATATATATATATATATAAATATATATATATATATATAAACTTAATTATACACAAATGTATAATTACACACATTCAAAACCCTACCACTGTGCTAATGTTATGTTGTGGTTGTATCCACACATCCACATATCATACAAAAGGGAAGAGAGAGCCATGGAGACAGGAGAGAGAGTATATACTGACCACAAACAAATTCCTCGGCAGTGACAGACAGGATGTCCCGCCCCACCAGGCTGGCCGGGTGGGCACACACAGCAGAGACCGATTGGTGGAAATGGCTGTCAATCAACCACTGGCCCAGCCACTGCAGCTGGCAGTCACACAGAAGGCTGGTGGTGTTGAGCACACTGAGAAAAGGGAGATAATAAAGAGAGGTTCAACTCTAACATCTGATGTCGAATGCTGACACTATTATTATCTATGGCTGGCCATCTACGCGCATTAATGGATGAGTGTCCCATTAACACATAATGATATATTCTACAGACATTTTGCAGTAAATGTCCCCTTCTGGATTTATTAAGTAATTTCATCTTACCGCTCATCTTAATATTTACCTCATAAAACCACATCCATGCCGTTTAATATACCTTCAATACGGCAACATCAAAATAGCTCATATTTCCCATTGCGTGCCCTGCCTTTCTTCAAATTATTATTAACTTGAATGAAAAACGCTGAAATAAAACCGGACATTTCAATACGTCAAAAAGGCCAAGTGTGCCCAGAGCATTTCCATTTTAACACACTTACCATCTTAAAACCCACTTTCCATTTTTAAAAGCACTTTCAATCTTCAACAGACTATCCATCTTAAAACACACTTTCCATCTTAAACACCCATCCCATCTTTAAAAACACACTTTCCATCTAAAAACGCACTTTCCATCTTAAACACCCTTCCCATCTAAAAACACACTTTCCATCTTAAACACCCTTCCCATCTAAAAACACACTTTCCATCTTAAACACCCTTCCCATCTAAAAACACACTTTCCATCTTAAACATCCTTCCCATCTAAAAACACACTTGGCAGCTTAGGCAGGAAGTGTCTAGTGATCACGATAACTGAATCCACTCACAATGATTTCAGCTTCAGGTGAGCTAAGGCCTCAGGGTGGACTGACATGATACCGTTCTTGCTCAGGTCCCTGTAGGGTGAGGGAGGGAGGGATGGAGAGAGAGAGGGACGGAGTGAGGGAGGGGGGGCAGAAGATGAACATAATAGATTGGGACACGTGTGCGGTGTGAGGGGATAGAGCTGGCGGTTGTCTGGGGTTCACAAGCCCATCAGACAAGATCAGCACTATGGTAATAAAGAGCCAGCGAGCCTTGGGGGCCCATTTTCTCTTCCCCACACAAACACTGATCCTATGGATAAAAATGGTATGGTGGTCTGGGTTTTTCCTGCAATGAAAAGGCTTCGGCAGCCCACTCTAGGCTTTTTTCACCCTGCCTAAGCCATCTAGTTCCACTTTTCCACCGACAGTACCAGCTCAACTCGACTCAGTTTGGTTCCAGGCATGTTGCGTTTCATCTAAAAAAGTACCTCTTCAATGTGGGCGGGTCATAGAAAATAACCTCTCCAACATCGGCGGGTCGTCATTAGGTTTTAATCACGGGAGACGTGATTCCCGGGTAATCTGAATCTGATCAAGACTATTTCCTGATTCATGGGAAAGGTTATGATGGGAAATAAAATTAAATAAAAAGCGCAATGACTGCGTGTCTATTGTTGTCATATGGTAACATTGATGGAGGCGAAACTCGAGCCCTGGGAAAGGAACGACACTAAAACGAAACAGCGAAACACTGATCCTCGGGAGTGGGTCCGTGGACTCCAGCCACGCCGGACACACACAACCACGCCGGGCACACAACCACGCACAGCCTAACTCTAGCCCCGGGAAAGGAGCGACACACACAGCAAAACGCTGATCAGTGTCCCCCTCGGGAGCAGGTCCGTGGACTCAAACCACGCCGGACACAACTTAACTTTGAGTGATTATTCCCATTTAAAGCCTCTGGCCAATCAGTTGCCAGCAGCCTGTTTACGTCACACAAAAGAACCTACTCCGCTCGCTTGGAACCTCGACGGAGGTAGTACTAAAAAAAGTACCCGGTACTAGGTACTTTTTTTGCCAATGAAAACGCAAAAAAAGGCGGGCCAAGTCGAGGCGAGTCGAGTAGAGCTGGTACTGTCGGTGGAAAAGCGGCATAGGAGATATAACGCAAGAAGAAGAAAAAAGTTCGGTCATCCCTCCAGTGAGTGCTGCTAGACCATCATTGATCCATCGCTACGGAATAGCGACGGATAACATTGAACACGGGAGCTACGTCTCAGAGCCATGAAGTGATCCACCACCAAAAACAGATTGGCATTTCTAAAATCCTTGTTTAGGCTTGTTTGGAAACTACACTGTAATTCACGTGTCAAACAGGGTTATAGCTAAACAATATGAAGTGCCCGAGGTTAAAACCAATCCAGTCCTTTACCGTTTATTTTTCTAATCTTTAAAGTGTCAATGCAAGCCATAAAGGGCATCAGCAATCCGTTTTTGGCAGACAATCACTCAGAGGAAGGAGGTTGAGCGATCATACTACTGTAGCCTGGCTAGTGACATCGGCCGTCAATAACGTTGACAGCGGCTGTCACTCAAAGCATTAGGGCCAGGTGGAACCCTGGTGGTCTTTTGATATGGACACCTCAGAGGGGAGGGAAGGCCTTCATACTTACAGGTGCTCCAGCTCCTCTAAGCCCTGGAAGGCCTTCTTGGTGATGGACTTGATCTTGTTCCTCTGGAGAATACTGGGTGGGACGAGATGTTGAAGTTAGGTTAAGCAACGCTTTCCAAAATGACTTTGAAAGCCAAGTTAGTTCAAAATTGCCGTTTTGTTTAAACAAGGTTTATGTTGGTTCAGGTTTTGACACCCTCTGCTTTGTGACCTTCTCCCAGGTCTGGTTGAGAAAACCGCTACAGGTGAACACAGCGCCGGTACGGCTTATTAGCTGTAGAAAATAAGCCAACGGTGGCTTGTAAACACTGGAAAGCAACCTTTTCCTTTGTTAACCTGGAATGTGGCGTTCATATCTAATGTGAGCACCTAGAGCTGTGCACACAACCCAGTACTATTGTGGCATTGCAACTGAATAACCATTCATGAAATCATCTCAAACCATGCACTTGTTCACGGTAAATGAATACCACCGAGACATTTCCAAAACACCCCGGTATTCCACGAAGCGCTGCCCTTACAGAGTGTTGAGCTTCTTCATGCCCTCGAACACGCTGATGGAGTCCTCGATGGCCCAGGAGATCTCATTATTGCGGATATCTCTGAAAGGCAGAGGAGCAGGGTGTGAGCACTCAAGACACGTTTTCAACAGACAGGTGAAAAGACTGCAGGCCTTTCAGTAGCACAGGAAGGACAAGAGGAAACGCAATTGGGCTAGCACACGGTGTGTGTTGTCCTGGGGAGATATTAACACGGTCCTTTTCAGCAAGCAGCTTTTAATTGTGCCTCTCGCTTTGCTTATTGGACACCACTGCAGGTCCCAGAGAGGCCCCCGAGTACAGAACAGGTCATGGACCTTCCTTTGTCTGCATGCCCGGGTTCTTTTCAATAGGCCATGGCCCCGTTCTGGTTGTCATGCACTGACCTCCATACCACAAGCCCCCGCTTGTACCGCCACCCACCGACTCCCCCCTTTAGAGCACCATGTGTTCTCGCAACACAGCCGTACCTTACAAATAGATGTTCTGGGGAGATGTGCTTCATTAAGCCCTTTTCCATGCAAACCGAGGGGAACTCTCCCCAGCCCCCACCCCGTAGCGGGGTTCAAACCAGCCCCCTCCGACATTGGAGATCAGACATTATAGCTTCTAAATATAACCAAGGGGACCTCTTCTTCTTAGAGGAAGAGGTCCCCAAGGGATAAGGTATGAACTGGTTAATGACATTTTGGTTTGGTGGAGTAATACGAAAACATTTAAGAACAATTTAATGGTTTACAAAAAAAGGTAATACAAAAAAAACAATGAAACGTGTTTCTATTAAAACTACAATGACTTCGACAGATCCACATTTAAAAGGCAGTGAGTAGAAGACGGAATTAGATCACAAACAAACAAATAAACAACTCAAACTAAACTAAAAATAAACGTTCTATTGCGACTTCACGGTGCATTCCATGACAGGACCAACACTACGGAGACACAAAGAAATTAAATAAACAAAATAAAAAAGACCTACTTTTGGCGTAAGACTTCATCAGAAAGCAGAGATGCCAAGGCGAAAAGGTTAGTCACATTTCCTTGGATAAAGACGGTGTGTTTTGGTTTTGGATATAAGGGATAGGTCTAGACAGCAGCTACAGAGACAAGCAGTTGACCTGATGCCTACAGGGAAGGTTATGGACATTGACTCAGAAAACCAAAAATATATTTGTTTAGTTTCACATCAGAGATAGGACAGAGCTCCGGAGACGAACACCAGGAGGACTTACAGGCTGCGGAGGCTGGCCAGGCTGCCGAACACCCCCTCTCCCAGGTGGCTGATGGTGTTCTCCCCCAGGTTCAGGTTCTCCAGGAGGCCCAGGCCCACGAAGGCCGTGTCCTCCAGACGCGTCAGGTGGTTGAAGGAGAGGTCCCTGCACACGGGAGCAGACATTATACAACAGATTTGACCCGGGGCTAGGAAGACGATAGGTTTAGAAGGCACCATACCGCAGCCATGTAGCTCACATATATTACACTTTATTAACCCCAGACAGGAAATTAGAGAGAAATTAAGATGCAAAGCAGGTAGTCAAATGGCTCCTGAGAGGCCCGGGGGCCAGCTGTTGCTAGGCAGAGGTAGGGTGAGCGGGATGGGTTTTTTTGCGCGTATAGTAAGCCGGACTCACAGTTGTTCGAGCTTCTGGAGGAACTCCCAGGCGTCTGCTCGTATGATGCCGATGGTGTTCTGGCTGAGCTGCAGGACGCGCAGCATCCGTAGGCCGTACAGCCAGCCCTTACTCACCTCCGTCAGGTTGTTGTGCTCCAGCTCTCTGGAGGGTAAAGAAAACACACACGGTGGTCAGGAGGGATTTAATTGTATATGGGTCGTGACAAGTTGAACACGAGGCGGCGCAGTGAAAGGTAATTGAAGGGTCCGGCACACAAGCTGCTAGAGGGGTTGCCCTGCTAGGATACATTCAAAGTAACAAGTGTGTGCCTAGTATCCTAATAGATTAGCTAACAGGTGTAACAGAAAGCAACCACTTTCCAGTCCGCTTGCACAAAAACTCACTTAAATAAACTTGTTCATGTTTCAAACGGCTCTATTCTACATTTTGAGTTACATTGCGAGACATGCCATCCTATCGGTTTCCCCTGCCCAGATTGCGTTCCATCACGAGGGCCACTCTGTGAATAAGAAGGCCTGTTTACTCACAGCTCTTCCATGTTGTTGAGTCCAAAGAAAGCTCCGTCCATCAGCTTGGTGATGCCGTTCCTCTGCATCTTCAGGGAGCGGAGGGACTCCATCCCCTTGAAGGTCAGGCTGTCCACCACCTTGATCTTGTTACGTTTTATCTCACTGGAAAGAGTGGGAATAACCCGTCATCTATTTGAAACCACGTTTGTTTGACAATCGACTTGGAAAAACGAACTAGGCAATGTTATCAAGAAGAAGAAGAACAACAACAACAACAACAACACTAACAAGAAGAGGAACAAGAAGAAAAACAACAACAACAACAACTCACAGGAAGTTGAGCATGGGCAGCTTGAAGACCTTGGAGGGCAGCAGGCCCAGCCGGTTCCTGTTGAGCTTGAGCACCAGCAGGGTGCTGGAGATGTTGTCGAAGCAGCCCGGCTCCAGGGTGCTGATCTTGTTGTTGCTCAAATTCCTGGGAGATAGAGAAGTGGAAACATCGCTGCCATTAGAAACACAAGACCTGCTTGTTTGTTTGTTTGTTTTGGTGCTCACACTAGGACAGGACCAGCTGGGTCTGAAACAAGAGGCTTTTTGCTAATGAGAAACATCAAGACAGTATACTGTCATTGGGCCTTATACTAACAGTATTAATATATTATAGATAATATATAATTCAACTTTTTAAACACATGTCTTAAGCCTTGATAAGTTTATCAATCATTGTTGTTATTAAATAATAAAAACAATGCAATGACTATGATAACTCACTACACTGATGTAGTTCAGTGTTAATAAACATTAGTAATCCTTAGAATGAGTCACAGATTGTTGTCATTTCACCAATGGCATAACCCAAACAATAAACCAATGGAATAGCACAACATTGGGCAAACACACCCTCTCGGGAAGCACAAGAGAAGAGTAAGAAAACGTAAATAGGAACTTACAGGTATTTGAGTGGCATGGAGGGGAAGGCCTTGAGCACAGAGATAGAGTTGGAGGCGAGGTCTAGGGACTCCAAGGATGTGTACGGCTGCAGCTGATGCATGGGTAGCTCCCAGATCCGGTTGTGGATTCTGGATAAGTGCAGTTAGACACCAATTAAAAGACAACCAACCACGGTCAGTGTATTACTCAAATGGCAAAAATATTCACTGTTGTTCAACGGAGAAAATAGATCTAATCAACACAATCTATAACTGGATTTAGTATTAAGTCTTTGTGGTAGAGTGGAAAGCCTAACAGCCTGCTAAACGCCCAGAACATTTAATATTTTGTGTCTGAAAGGGACTTTTTAAATACTTTTTTTGCTAATCTCAACTCACAAAACCAATTTTCACAATAATATTAGTTATTATGAGTTTACAACATACGCATAATTATTAAAGCAAGGCATTGTTTAGCATAAATAAACATACAATATATAATATAAATACAAATTGACCCTGATCTTTGCATTCACCAGATCATCAATAACGGCCACCTAGAACCTGACAAGATGCTGGACTTACAATGACAACGATGTGACGTTGGAGGAGACGTCCCCAAGGGAAGGAATATGAGTCAACTCGTTATGATTCATGCTCCTGAAAATGTAAACAAAAACAAACAATCAAACACAACCATCCACATGTTTCGACATGCTATTTAGCTGGGAGCGAGGACATGATCCCACCAAATGAATCAGGGCAGTGATCCCTGGAGACGGCTCGGAGGTGCTCGGAGGTGCTTTTAGGGATACTACTTACACTTGGGTGATCCAGCTAGGGGGGTTACGGGGAGCGGTCGACAGTCTTTTGCGGTTGCAGTCCAGGATATGAGTCTCATCCGATCCACTTTTACACGAGCATGGATCAGGACAAGGCTCCGGTGCACAGGCACTCAAACCCAACAACATGAAGACGACGGCCACAGACACGGGCCAATCCTCCGCCATTTTAAATGTCTTCCTAGCCATAGAGCTACGTGGCTAACTTGCTAACTGTGCGGATAATAGTTGTAAAGCACACAACACGCTCGTTTCCGACACCGGGGATTACTTAAATGTGCACATAATTCCGCGGAGAGGTGGATTAATCCCATACCGTGGCGTAAAATACATTTTTCCAACTTGCTGATGGCATCCCTGCCGAGATTTTTCCCGTCTTCCCTGGAATTCCTTCCGCTAGCTTTATTCCTCCAAGAAGGCACTTTTCCCAATACTGCACATGATACAGCACACCTCCAGTCCAGATCACAGTGCCATGGCGCCGACCCTCATTGTTGCAAACTATTACCACACAGATTGTCAGATTTTAGATCAAAAAGTTATTTTTCCCCCGACTTGTGTCTCGAAGGAACAACAAAGCGCCTCGCATTGACGACATGAGATACCTCAGGTCCCGCCCCTTCCAGCATGTTTACACGGATTCCATTGGACGGCGACCATGCCTGTCAAGTGTCTGCTGCTAGCCTATTGGAATTCATAAGAAGATGATTTAGTGCATCTTTTTTTTTTTTTTTGGAAAACACAACCGCTACATATACTACAGTTGCCAAGTACCTTCTCAAGCCACCAACATCATTTATCCCAAATATGGATGATATTATAAAGATGCAGTCATTTAGCAGGGCTGTTTTTTCTAGTCAGAATGTTGGCATCACAACAAACATTGTGCACCTTTTCTACTCGACACGTGTCTGTCTGGGCAAGCCCCAATACGCCTTTACATATCTCAACTTTTAGACAAAGATACACAAAACACACGCACGCAGGTACACGTACAGATGTGTATAGTAGAAATGTGTTTAGCAATATGCAATCAACATCTTGCCCAGTATGCTATATTAATTAAATGAGTGTGGAGAAACACTGAGCAACCAAAGAAATGCTCTCCTCACATGATGTGTATATGATACATGTTCTTCATGTTCTTCAGGGGCGAACGACAATCGCGTTCGCCCCCCGTCGACAATTCAATATGGACCCCCCTATAAAAGCCTTGGCCACCCTCTTGCCACCCCTTGAAATAAAGTCACTGAATGGAACGCTCTGTTTAGATTGCGCCTTAATAAATGGAATACTGTTTAGATCAGGCCTCCGGGGAGACAATATATCTCCAAATAAGGGAAGAATGCACAATGGAGCATAAAAGCAATGGCCAGAGAGTGGCTGTTCAGTTCTTTGTCAAACCAACTCAGGATTTTGTTGTTGCTTGTTCTCGAGTAATAATAAAATCTTTAGTTTTTGTTTAGATGTTGTATTTTATCTACGACATGTGCCAACCACCGCCCACATGTGCCCAAACTCGTCTGATATTCCCTCTCATGGCTCGTATTACACGCAGGGAGGTTTAATAAAGCTGCAGCAGCACACCTATTGCTATTGTGCAGCCGAGGCAGCCACCCATCAACATGAGCCACCAGGAGCAGGTTCTAGAGAAGCCCGTCTTCCACCACTGCGTGGGGAGATGCCCCTTCGTGGACAGCGGTGCGTACCAGCGGACCGTACGGCTGGACGTCAACCACCGCCAGAGCGTGGTTCAAGTCCTCGGGACGGTTCTGAAGGCGTGCCTGACCAGGTGAGTGAACCAGACGTGTAGGCTATATGCACTTATAGATTATAAAATTTGAAATAAAATTTGAAATAAAATTATTAAAAAAAAAAAAATTTGGGCGTGAAACTATCCGGTGGATATTTTCCAACGATATATGTCTATATTGCATTTTAATACCCATAACATAAGGACATTGTTTAGGTCATTCAACAAAGCATGATGAAACCCGCGGCTGAAATAAGGGGACGAAACAGTAGTGGACAGGGAGGGGCGGGGGCAGGGTTTTTGGCAGGGGATTTCGATTGGCTACCGCCGTCTGACCAATCCAAGCACAGGGGATCACTAGCCTCACCTGAGCCGTTGACCATTAGTGCTATTGGTAGTGGTCCGTGATCAGCCGGCTCTGCAAGTCCAGCTTTGGTCCTCCTCGGTACAGAAGTCCGTCGGTCACTGTCCCCCAGTAGTCATGAGCGGTGAGCGGACGCTCCGGGTGAGGTGCGGGCAGACGAGCAAAGTGTTGTACGTGGTCGGGACGACTCTGTCCGTCAACCTCTGCAGGTAAACGGATCCACCCGTCTGGGAATTTATTTTTTATTTTTTTTGACTTCCATCGTAGTAGGATTTTAGACTCTTAATTTGCAATCAATCTTCCGTATTATTGTGTCTTTGTGTGCCACTTTTGTGTTTTTTTTTGTTGTCGTTGAGATGTGTGACGTCACTGTAGCCGTCGCCAGTGGGTATGAGTGGGATGTATAATAATGCCATTGTCAGCTGCAGAATACAGATCAATGATTGTTTCTCATCCCTGGACACAATCCATCGCCTGTAGCCTATTCAGCACCAGCGGTGGGCTTTTCTACAGTGGAGACGGATTAAAAAAACCCATCATGATCAGGCAATTCGGTTGTCTCACAAAGTCTGGTTGTGTTCGCCTGACCTGACTGCTGAAGTGCTGACAGGCGGGCCGACAATGCACTGACTCACGCTTGTTCAGTTTAATAAGAATCATCAATATAGTTCAACTAAAATGAAACTCAAATGGAAGCAATTTATAACTGTAACCAAGGTGCTTCCGTTTTAGTTTAATTTACATTGAGTTATGGTAATATTCTACGTTAATATAGTTCATGGTGACATTCTTTAGAACATTTTATTTATTTTTCAGGTGTAGCACATCAGATTAATATACTACTCGTAGCTCTTAGATCTGACTGTGTGTTGATGTTGCATACAGCAATGCAAGTGGCAGAATTGAAGACGGTGCTGCAGGGCATTCTTATGGTTCGTGTAAGGTTACAGTGGAAGAACAGGTTTCTATCTTTGTGGGCTATGCCACAGTGTTTTGATATTGTAGTTTGTGTGATGGAACAGACCATGTAGACAAACAGTGTATCACTCCCATGTCCTTTTTTGTTTAGTTAATAGTGTGGTTGCAAAGCAAACACCACTACTGTTATCATTTATTTTGTACCTTTGTTTTGTTTGTCTCTTTTTGTGCTTTTTTGGGGAATTCCCTTGTCTATTTCAGGGGGAGGGAGTCATTTGTATCTCAGTGTCTCTATGAGTCCTATAGACCCTTTCTGATGAAACATTATATTCATGAACAACTATAAATAAACTGAAATGCACATGCACCAACTGTCTGCCGTCTATCTTTGGTCCAAAGCGAGTAACAGTGGGTCAGAATTAGATCAGGTTAGCCTCTTGACACTTAGGGGATCAAACCCAGAACCTTTCGGCTGGGAGTCTGAACACTCCTAACCCCTTGTGTGTGTGTGTGTGTGTGTGTGTGTGTGTGTGTGTGTGTGTGTGTCTTTCATCCCATGTAGGAGCGCCCCTCCAAAGTCCAAGGCCTTCAACGTCCAATGCACGCCCAACGTCCGGTTCAGCATCAGCCCCGCCCCTGTCCAGGGCACCTCCCCCTCCCCCTCCCCCCTGCCGCTGAGCAGCAACACCTTGCTGTTCATCGTCATGAAGGAAGCCAGTATGGCTGAGAGTGACAGCAAGGTACGGGGGCGGGGGGGGGGGGGGTTCCCCATCCTATTCCATTCTAGCTGTCCCAGACGGCTGTAGGGCCACACGGGATTGAGCTCTGAGCTGGAAGGGACATGCCATAAATGGGCACACGTGCATGCATGCACATACACACCAAAGGCTTCATATGCACACACCAAGATATGCACAGACACATGCAAACAAAACACTTCTCACACACACACACACACACACACACACACCCTGGTGGTGGATCGAAGCAGGTTTTCTAAAGTTGATTGTGTGACGCTTCAGATAAAAGCTTCTGCTAAATTCCCTAAATGTAAATGTAATTTGAATCCTTTTCTTCCGCCTTATTCATGTTTGAAGCTGTCCGTCACCTACTATGGAGACGACGCAGAGGTCGTGGGGAAGGCCGTGCTCCACCTCACTGCTATCGGTAGGTGGTTTACACCAAGCATCTGTTGGAGGATGTGTGTGGGAGAGAGCATCTGGTTCTGCCTAGAGCACATGTCAGACAGTCAAGTCTGGGCAAATGGATAAATATGATAGAAACATGTTTCTTGAATTAATTGCCTACCCCAACAGCACTAAATCCTTAAATTCCCACAGCTTTACAGCTATGGGATTATAAACTGTAATTACGCAGGAACGCTCTTCTTGCATCATATTCTGTATGTTCCTCTTTCAATGTGCTGCAATTACTTGCCATGTTTGGGGTTGTGGTTATTCCGATGTCTTGTTGTTGTGATGTTGTGCAGTGGCTCACATACCTTACATTACAAACTAACATTTTTTTCATATAGCAGACACTTTTAACCAAAGAGACACAATCAAAATTGGGAGTAGCTAGAAAAAAAGTTTAAATGCTGCATGACCCAAGAAACCCACGACCAAGTTGTATTAATAGTGAACTTTCTGTCTTCTTCAGAGGTGTCTTTGGATGTAGATGCTGACAGGGATGGTGTTGTTGAGAAGAACAACCCACACAAGGTAACATTAGAAAAATATGCATTCACTTCCTCCTTGGCTGCGACATAAGGTAGCAATGAGGAAATAGAGCCTTTGTATGCCAACACAAACTGTCTGATGCTGACTAGTTTGTGGGCCAATTGCAGCCCAGTCAATTGCAGAGTCATTCCTTCTGGTTGTCTTTGACCTTTGGAATCAGGAAATGTTAAATATAGATATTGCTACATGAACACAACAGACTTTATACAGGTCTAGAATGTACAGAAAAGTATTTTAATATACAAGTTTGGGAAAGATATTTGAGCTAATTTCTATTTTTTAAGTGATGTAAATTCTACATACAAAAAAATATTTGGTTTTCGAAAAATGTACTTGCAAAACACACACACACACACACACACAGTCCCGTTAATGTCTGTATTCCCATGTATTGCGTAGGGGTCATGGACATGGGGCCCTAAAGGACAAGGGGCCATTCTATTGGTCAACTGTGACTCTGAACAATTCTATAATAAAACTCCGGACAGTGACCGGAAACATATCTCAGCAGTCTCTGGTAAATATTATTTGATTATTTAAATTGTATTATGTGTTTTACATGTAAATATAAATAAATATGTACATTTAATAATATATTATTATAGGCATCCTGTAAATGTAATCATTGCTTCTTAAAGTCGCAATGTGCCACATTTAAACTATCTTGTAGCTTAAAATGACCAGTACATATTGTCATTAATAATGATTTCAATAACCTTATCAATCGCACCACATCCTATAACATATATATTTTACAAAAAATGCTGACCAGCCCGTGCTTCTCTCTTTGGTGACAAGAATCGTACTATCACCACTCCCTCAACCCTCCTCACCCAGCCACCCAGACAGCCCAGCTCTGTACTCCCGTAACTGAGAGGCGCTCAATCGGACACATTGCAACTTAACATTTTCATTTACAATTAGGGGATTTTGCTGACGCTTTTATCCAAAGCGACTTACGTCAGGAGCAGTCAGGGTTAGGCTTCTCGCTCATGGAAACACTCCGGGGATCGAGCTAGCAACCTTTCAGTTACCAGTCTTTTGGAGTAACCTCAAAGCTAGATCAATGATTAAAGAGTAGACTGGTACCGGGAGCACAAATGTAACATTTCACTTTTGCATACTCAAAGAGGAGAAACAGATCAGTCATGACTTATCTACGATCATCAATAACCCGATCGATGGCCGGTCTTCCAGATCTGGAGGACATGTCGTTGATGGTTCTGCGGACCAAGGGTCCGGCCAAGCTGCCCTCCGGCTACAAGCTGACCATGCACATCTCTCAGGGAGACGCCGAGAAGGTCAGAGTCTTCAGGTCCACGTCTGGAGATACCCTGAGCCGCTTTTTGGGTAAGTCCTGACTCACCCAAGAGCTCACCCTCAACCCTGCCTCCACAGACAGGCGGTCAGTTATATGATGAAGTATTGTCCCGGCATTTTGTCATGTAAATATAGTTAAGTAAAGAGTATTTCCCTCCCCATAGCTGTCCAATAACATTACCACCTGCACACGTTATACTTTTATATATTGTTTTTGTTTTGTTAAATATTTTGTATCTTGTATATATTTTAATTAAATGTTCAACATATGAGGAAAATATTATTATTTTCACATTATTAATAATAATTATTGTTATTAATAATGTGTAATAACAATAAAATAATAACACAAAAATAACAATAAAACCTGAATAAATAATAATAACCCGACCCTTCTGATTCTTTTTCTGTGACTCTTGCAGGCAAGGTGTTCTTCACTGACTTTGTGAAGCGCTACCCCCTGGTGCTGGACGATGAGGTCCTGTCCAAGGAGGTGCCCTACCAGGCAGAGATGAACCTCTACGTGGAGGGCCTCTGCTTCCCAGACAAAGACTTTGACGGGCTGGTCACAATCCACCTGAGTCTGCTGGAGCCCATCTCTGAGGTGAGACGGGTCACACCCGGGGGGTGATTCATGGTCTCTGGGGTGAGACGGGTCACACCCGGGGGGGTGATTCATGGGTGTTTTCACCACTGAGGGGCGGTAGACTATGGCCCACATCTGATGACACCCCAGCCCTGAGCCCACGAAGGGGCAGGAGAGGAACAACTCCCCAGACCACGGTGGGAGTCACCTTGTAAGGGAGCCAAGAGGAGGGATCTCTCCCTTGCAAAATAGTGTGGAATAATAGTACTGAAACTAAGTAAGTAACTAAAACTATGGAGGAGAACCAGCGTTACAACAATAATAACAACATTTAGTAATTTAGCAGGGCATTTTATCCAGTGAGGCTGAGGACAATAAAACCATTGGACGATGTAGGATAGTGTTATATGAACCCGAGGGATTTTGATCAGAACTGGATATCGGATAGTGATACAAGACGTTGAAATATGAAAGTTACCCGGTGTTGCTGCTTGTTGCTCCAGGGCATCCCAGAAACCCCCATCTACACTGACAGCGTGGTGTTCAGGGTGGCCCCCTGGATCATGACCCCCAACACCCTGGAGCCCGTCGAGGTGTTCGTCTGCAGGTAGACACTCGCTCTGTTGTAGTGTGTCAAACTCAGTGTCCTAGTGTTATTGACTGTAGATCTCACTCCAGACTCACTGTCCCAGTGGTATTCACTGTAGAAACTCACTCCAAACTCACTTTGCTCTGTTGTAGTGTGTTATGGCATGATTTAAGTATACTGAAGAAGTTGTACTCTCAGTACTAATTATAGTTGCAATAGCAGTCGTATTATAATGGTAGTAGTAATTTATGTGCACATGCGGCGACATGTCTAGTCACAAGTAACGCTCCCATTTATTTTAATATTGGCTGGAACAACTGGATATCTCTGCATCTCTTCCAGCACAAAAGATAACTACCCGTTCCTGAAGGGTATAACTGGTCTGGTGAAGAAGAACCACTACAAGCTGAAGGTGTGCTACGAGTACAAGAACCGAGGAGATCGCTGGATGCAGGTACGACGACGGTTTGAACTAAATACTATGACTAACATAGTTGGTAACATTTACCCTTCACGTAAGCGCAATAAGAGCAAATTCGCCTTCATGAAATAGGGGATTTAGTTATTGTCACGACCCCACTGTTAGTTTCGAACCGGCTCTCTGTCTAGGCAGGAGTCGAGACACATAAGTGCTAAAACCCACAGCTGGCAGGCAACTCGCTTCCGGCCACGTGGGCAGTGACTCACCTGGTTCCTGGCGAGCATTTGTCCTTCCTTGACGTGTTGAGGGATAGCCCAAGCGTTGGAGCAAACTGTAGCCTGTCCCGGTTGGTTTATAGTTTGACATATAACATAGACAAACACTAGACAAACATACACGACAAAGGGGGCGGTCACGTCCCCCCTTTAGGAACCTAGTCCTGGTACTGTCCTTGTAGAAGGGGAAAACCTTCACCTCTTTCAGAGGGTGTTTAGGGAAACAAGTGTGGGCACCATGCTGTCTGTTCAGCCATCTTGGATTCCCCAGGTGACCCGTATCAAGGCCAATCAAGGGAGCCACTCCCACAGTTACCAGGACAACCAGTTACCCACCAGCTTAACATTACCCAACAGCAGGATCGTGACAGTTATTTAGAACTAGATTTTAGCATTTTGAGTACCATCTTTTTTTGATCATTAATGATGGTTGGCTGCTTGCTTGTGCTTCGTCCACTCAGGATGAGCTGGAGTTCGGCTACATTGACTCCCCTCACAAGGGGTTCCCCGTGGTTCTGGATTCTCCTCGGGACAGGGGCCTTAAGGACTTCCCCTACGACGAACTGCTGGTGAGAAATCTCCTCAGAACCTCCTCAAAGGTTGCTCGTTTCAGAAAAATGACTGTCCACGGTAAGAAGCTCCCATCGGTATCTGGACAGCCCCACTACCGGCTGTATTTCCTGTTAAAGGCTTGATGTTTCAGGCAGGCAGTGGCTGAGAAGGCAGAGCAGGTCGTCAGGCAGCTCGAAGGTTGCTGGTTCCATACCCGGCTCCTCCTAGCCAAGTGTTGAGGTGTCCCTGAGGAAGGCACCTAATCCTTACTGGCTCCTGATCATAGGGCTGTTCCGGTGCATCGGTTGTGTGTATGTGTGTACGATCGGGTCAACGTGAGCCACTAATCATAAAGTACTCTGAGTGGCCGTAGATCAGAAAAGTGCTACACAAATGCAGTCCATTCACGGTGGCGTTTATCCGCGCAGGGCAAAGACTTTGGCTACGTGACGCGAGTGCCTGAGGACGAAGAGGTGAACAGCATGGACTCCTTCGGTAACCTGGAGGTCAGCCCGCCCGTCACAGTGAACGGTAAACACTACCCCCTGGGCCGGATCATCATCGGAGTGGCCTTTCCTACGTGAGTTTGGTACCGGGTCGGACGTTTGATTCGACGATCGATTCATTCGCTTCAGTGAGAAACTTCACGTGTTGCTGGGATGATGCCAGGTTTCATACAAACTCCTCAGTAACTTGAGGGGAGGCTCCTTAGTTTTTTAGAAACTCGAAACAGATTTCTTATCAGTGAAGTGCAGTTTATACTGTTGTTGACCGATAAGAGATCCAGGCAGCTTGATAGACAAGTGAACAAGATAAATAAATCAATTAGCTAAATTAAACTATTGGTGAATTTAGGAATAGTCGTCTTTTTGAAAAAAACATTCCCTAACAACGCCACAACCTCTCTCTGTCCCCTGCAAAGGTCATCTGACGGTCGCAACATGACCAAGGTGGTCCAGGACTTCCTGTGGGCCCAGAAGGTCCAGGCGCCCATCGCTCTCTTCTCTGATTGGCTCCACGTCGGTCATGTGGATGAATTTATGACCTTTGTTCCAGCACCCGGGCCCAAGGTAAATACCTTCACATCTCATATAAACAAAGCAGAGATACCATGAGAGTCAGCGTCGGGCAGTCTACAGCACCTCCCTGGTGGAAGCAACTCAAACTCCTGATGTAGTGGGTTGGAAGGATCGGCTACTATAATCTTGCACAAAAAGTAGTAGGTAGTAAGTAGGTAAATAACTAGTAGGTTAAGGGAGGTTGGAAATGCTTTAACATTTTCTGAATGTAATTGTTGATGTGTCCCTTATATCACGTCTTTTTTTCACGTATTTCTATTTGGTATTTGGTATGGTTTTGATCCTTGTCCTTCATACTTTGTGGTTTTATCCATCTGTCTGTCTATCTTGTGTGCAGGGTTTCCGTCTGCTGCTGGCCAGCCCAGACGCAGGCTACAAGCTGTTCCAAGGCCTGCAGAACGATGGGCATGGAAAGGCCAAGATCTTTGAGGGTAAACAACAAATGATGGGATGTTTGTATGCCTGTAACCAATGACAACTGACGACTATATCTCTCTGTTTCTGTATCTCTGTTTCTCTCAGGTCTGGGAAAAGATGAAGAAATGTCAGTGGACGAAATACTGGACAACGAATATCTTAAATCTGAAAACGATTATGTGCAGGTAGATGGCGTGTATCAGTGATACACTTCTTTTAAAGGTGATGTATGTAGAATGAAGTGGCATCTAGTGGTGTGCTGCAGATTGCAAACCACTGAATGCACCTCGTCAGCCCTCACTTTCCATTGATGTAGGAGAAATGACGGTGACCTGTAGTGGCCTGCATTGTGTGAGGGGCCAAAAAATACTTCTATAATGTTGTCATCTCTGACAACAGCATGGAGCAGCCAATGAGGAGGTTCCTTGATAGATGTATAAATGGTTGGTATAGGTTATAGGTTATAGCTGGTGGGTAGGCTAGCACAATAACTGTTACCTGATTACTCACACAGATGCCAAAACATCTTTTTGGTTCAGTTTTACTGGCTACTTAACAGCTGTTGCAAGGTAGGTAGGAGATTAATTCTGGGCTTCCATAACTGTAACTGAGGGTTTCTTTATTGAGTTTAAGCTGTGGGTCAAACATTCAACACAAAGCACAACAACACCATGTGTTGGCTCCACTGAAGTGCATCAGAGTAGCCTCTGATGTGAACAAACAAAGGTGACGGCGGCTGGGTTCAACGCACTCTCCCTGTCCTCAGAACTGCATCGACTGGAACAGAGACGTGCTGAAGAGAGAGCTGGGATTGGATGATGACGACATCATTGACCTGCCCATCCTCTTCAAGCTGATGGAAGACAACCGGGCGGTGGCGTTCTACCCCGACATGGTGCGTGCCGTCCCCCCGAAAACGTGCATGTGTTCCTTCTGCCCGTACAACGGACCAAACCAAGTGCTGATATTAATCCCTTTCAATAGAGATTCAGCATTGATGTTCTTATGGTTGAGTAGCTTGTCGTGATTGTTCGTCGCAGGCAGGACCTTTGCCCAACACTGCATTAAAGGATGAGTCAGTGTGAAGTGTGAAGCACACACCTTTTGGCTAGGAGATAAACACCCTAAAGCAACAGCGACTAGACTATCCTGAGCCCCGTTTTGTGAGTTTCTAATAACACACTTGGACAGTGAGTCTGCAGTGAGTTTCTACAGTGAATAACACACTAGGACAGTGAGTCTGCAGTGAGTTTCTACAGTGAATAACACTTGGACAGTGAGTTTCTACAGTGAATAACACACTTGGACAGTGAGTCTGTAGTGAGTTTCTACAGTGAATAACACTAGTGAGTTTTTTATTTGCCGTAATATTAACATAGTATTTCATGAGCCCAATTGTGTGGTCCAGACTCTAACATAACAACCTCTTAACACTCGACAAGTGTCAACACTTGCATCCCCTTCTCCAAATAGAGTTGCGAGGGGCAAAAGGGCAAGTTTCAAAACCCCCATCGCTCCCTCTCTCTCTCTCAGGTAAATATGATCGTGTTGGGCAAGGAGCTGGGCGTCCCCAAGCCGTTTGGGCCCAAGGTGGAAGGTCGCTGTGCCCTGGAGGCTGAGATGAACTCCCTCATGGAGCCACTGGGCCTGAGCTGCACTTACATCGACAACTTCGCCTCCTACCACAAGATGCTCGGAGAGGTGCATTGTGGGTCCAACGTCCGCCGGAAGCCCTTTGCGCTCAAATGGTGGAACCTGGAGATGTGAGCCCGGGTAACCTTGGCGACGACGGTTGAATCATGAATCACCGAAGATCAGGCGCCTGAGAAAATTAGAGAGAGCTTCGAAAAAAAAGTACAACCAAAATATTTTCAAGTATAGTATTTCTATATGTTTTGTTTAACACTGTGTACAATGTTAGTATGTTAACATTTCAAAACCTCCCCTGGTATATCTTGATAATAAGCCTTTAACTTGCCTTAAGTAATTTCATTCAACCCAATGTGAAGTTGGATGATTAGAAATGATCACCTGAGTTCAACATGTTCCATGTATCTCGATTTTTATTAAAGACTTTTGCTCTTATTTACAAAAAGGCATTGAAGCAGTATTTACAAACATGGGCTTAAGCGGACGGTTGACAGAAATATAAATACAATCATCTCAATCAATCACAGCAAACGGACACCCCATCTGGAAATATACAAGCACAGTGAGAGGAATTAACTTTGACGTGTAGTAACAACATGGAACCACAAGAGAGCGTATGGCATCTACTCAAGCATTTCAGAAAGCCAATCAGAAAAATTGTGTTGAGGTTAAAACAGTACCAACCACGGTGGAAAAGCCTGCAATAACATATTTATGGTTTGCCTTAAATGTACGGGATTCCTGGGCAATTCACGACAATTAGACACCTCAATATTCTTTGCTTGTACACCTCAGTGATTCCTTTCCCGAAACCACTTATTCAACCTTTAAACTTCATCTGCTGCATATGAAGAACATTTCATATTTATTTCAGTCATTTCACAGAAACATATTTCTCAAAGTGCTGCCACCCGACCCGGCTTGATAATTGTAAGGAAATTAAAAAGTTTGAGAACGTACTAGGGGTGTAACGATACACTCATTCGTACCGAAAATTTTCGGTACGGGTCTAACTGTTCGATGCACGTTTCATTTCGGTACGTACCGAAAAAATAAATAAATAAAGAATAAAGTTTTTATTGTAATACAAATCAAAATCCAATTGTTTAATAAAAATACTATAATAATAAAAAAACGTGACTTAAAAACTGAGGTACGTACCGAATCGTGACTTTTGTGTATTGTTACACCCCTAGAACGTACATTTAAGTGCAATAACCGTGGCCCAGGGGTCAACACAGTATCGCCGCTCATAGAACAAGAAGATATGCATACGTCACTGCATACCTCTGCACCTTTACATTCAGGCCATCGGGTGATCCACAACGAAGGGGTCACGACCCCTGACCCCCCCCCCCAGCGGCCTCTGTTACACAATCACAATAAAGGCCACTTCACAGAGGGAGGTCACAGTGTCACTCCATGTGTAGCGAACCAGGTCAGGTTCAACTGTTTGTACAGTATGCCTTCTGAAAGTTAGTGCTTTATGAAACATATGAACTGGTTAAAACAAACAAGCAAACTAGTATGTTGGCTCTCGTTCATCTTCCTGCTGTTGAGTCTAGGTCATTTCAGACGTTCACCCCCCCGACAAACACACACACACACACACACAAAACTCAAGTTTCCCAACACAACCATAGGTCAGGCATGGCATTAGTGTGCTGTTCCCTTCTTTTTTACGAACATTTATTTAAAAACGTTTGGCAAGCAGATTTACACCATGCACCACAAGGCTGTTGTCTTAGAAGCTCCGACACGTTGGTGGGTGACAGAGAGCGCTTTTAAATAAGTTATAAAATAACAAAATGCCACAGTATCTCACAGAGCGAATGGAGTCTGAAACAGAGGTCAGCGTCACACACACTCACAAACACACACACACACACACACACACACAAACACACACACACACACACAAACACACTTGTGTTACATTGTGGCCCTCGACACAATACCTGTTAATTATACAAAAACAAAGTCACGATGCTTAACTGTACACGCACATAATCAAAGTCAATGAGTGTCCGACTTATTGGAAATCAGGAGAAAATGGAGGTTTGTTTTTGGACCGACTGGAAACGTCAGACTCCGTTCTACAACAGTGTTATGTTTTGTTTTTTTCCCAGTAGAACGATGACAAATTACAACAAGTCCACTAATAGCCGTACAAAGATCCCTTCAACCACATGAAACAGCCACTAAGGGTTCTGAAGAGAAGCTTCCACCGGAACAATTAGAAGACAAGGAAACCCAATGAGCCGTGAGTTGAGGCTGGCCTCCAGTCTAGTCTGGCCCTCATGCCGACAGCACACAGACGGACCAGCGGACGGGACCACGACAGGAAATTATTAATATTTTAAAAAAAACAACACTACTTTCTCTGTCTTTTTTTTCTTTTCTTACAGTGCACACCTACGACACACCCTCATTTAAAACCCGTCCCACGCTCAAGCCTCCCTTTGGTCTCAAACAGCTCTTTTTCCTTCCTTTGGAGCCCCGTCTGTCTGGAGACAAGCCAGAACCTGTCAGGATTGTCTGAGAAAGAGAACGCAGGTGCGCTGGGTCCAAACGACGGCTGGTCCCACCCTGTTGGGGACGTGTTTGACACAGTAGTATGTCGCTCCTCTCAGCACAAGAACAAGCGGCCCTAGGGCCATAGGGCCACAGCGGCCAGTCTCAACTGACAGCCATCAAACAGGTGATGGCGGATAGGTGCTAGCCCCAGTGTCCTGTCTGGGATTAATAAAGTATTTCCCCTGGAGGTGCACTTCCCCGGGAACCGCCTGTAGGGGGCAGCGACGCGGACTGGCAGGTACAAACATGTCTATGGATCTGCGTGGCATGTCGGGAGAAACTGCAGAAACCCACGGGGCCGAGAGGGGGAGGAGGGGGAGGAAAAGAGGGAGGGAGACGGGGGAGATGGAGAGATATACATCTGTCGGTCTCTTGGACACAGGGGGGGGGGGGCGGCCTTCTAACTCTGGTCGTCCTCCGGGTCGGTGGTGGAGTTGACGTGGCCCCGCCTCGTCTCGTGCAGGGGGTGCCTCTTCTGGGGGGGCTGCAGGGGGAGGAGTCAGACAGAGTCAGACCGCGCAGGGCGCAACCCCAGAGAGAGTTCAGCCTCGGATGGGTCATTGTGGAGATTTAAAACTGTGTCGATAATCAATCCTTGATTGAAGTTAAACATTAAAAATGAAAGGGAGACTAAAAAAGTTGAACATTGTAGATACTTGAATCTTTAAGGAAGTTACACCTTATAGAGTGGATCCTTAAAGAAAAGTCAAACCTATATAGTGTTAAAACTTACCAGGAGGTAAATCATATTGAGAGACAAAGTTTGTGGAGGGTTAAATCTGGCTAAGAAAGGTGTGGTGAGAAAATGGCAGTTAAATAGCCCAAAAAAAAAAAAAAATGGCCAATTGTTTCTTTGGCAACCTCAATCTCACAACACACACACACGCACGCACGCACGCACGCACGCACACACGCACACACGCACACGCACACACACACACACACACATACATGCACGCTCCCCGTGGCTGACCTGGAAATGGTCATCCATGTGGTGAGGAATGGAAGAGGGGCTAACAGGTCTGGACACACACACAGAGAAGAGGAGCTGGTGGTTAAAGGCAGGCGACAACAAGAACAACAAGAACAACAAGAGCAGCAACAGCAACAAGTGGAACAAGAGACGACAGTAGAAACAGCGACGCCAGCCAACACCAACAGACCCAACAACAACAACACCACCACCACCACCCGCTGCAGAGCATGGAGTCATTCAGAGGACACTTAACAGCGGAAGGAGCGCATAACAAAAATAAAACCCAAATCACGGTGAGTGTCTATCGGGGGGGGGGGGGGGTCTCACCGGTGCGGTCTTGGGTTCCTGGGTGGGGTGCTCCGTCTTGGCCTGGGCGTCTGTCCCTCTTGGCTCCGCCTCCTTGGCGAGATCGGGCCGCACGGACCCTACGAGGGACGGGAGGGACGGGTGAGGGAGGTGGGGGAGGTGGGGGAGGTGGGGGGGGGACAGATAGAGCTGCTGTCAACCCCAGGATGAACACCAGGGCAGGGGGGGGGATACAGAGGGGCTCAGGGCTGGAGGGCTGCTGAAGGACAGCGCCCCGCCAATGTCGGAGACTCTCCCGTGACGTTCCTTCCAAACTGTTGATCTGAACACTAGCGGGAAGAGGGAACGTCCCACCTGAAGACTCTGCTACGTTTAGTGTGTGTGTCGGAGGGGCGGGGACGTCCCGGGGTCACGGTGGGTACTGGCTCTGTTTAGGGATCCTTATATAACCCAAACCCCCCAGCGAGGGGTTATTATAATAGCTATTAATAATACGACAACCGCCAGCGATGAACCCTGTACTGTTCCACATGAGCAGGTCCCAAACTGTTCCGTCGGGGAATAATCCTGATAGGCACGGCCTTAAGAAGGTACATTTTATCTGCCGTCTGGATTAATGTCTACACACATCAACCTTCGTTTTTTACAAAATAATTCGTAAAAATGTGTTAAAACTTCTTCATAAATTTTAGGTTTTACAAAAATAATGGCAGGATAAACCAAGTGCCGAAACCATGGGACATGTAACACGACCCTCTCCCTCCAGGTCTCCTTTCATCTCAGTTCTGTTACATGTTACATGAAGCAGGCCGTGCTATCGGGGGTCTGTCCCGGGCTCACCTGGTGATCCCGCCCCCTGGCCGGGGCTGCAGAAGCCGTCCTCTGTCCAGGAGCTGTACATGAAGGAGTCCCTCTTGTGGGGCGTCCCAGCCGAGGACAGGCTCTCCTGGGGGGGGGGGGGGGGACAGACAACAGGCACGATGGGTTCTCATGTTGACCCGGGAAAGAGGCGGTCTGTGAAGCCCTGGCTGAAGTGACTAATGTGTAGTTCCTCTGACGGCCTGTAGGTGGTGCACGCTGGTCGCTGCCATTGTGAGTTAATGGGAACAATACGATTTAATCCTTGAAATACAAAGCGGATAATTGTTTTCCGTTCGGTGAGGATATCAGCGGCTACTTGTTGGCTTGTTTATTTAATTTAAAAGTTATTAATAATTGTACATAAATGAGTTTTGGCTATGGACTACTGCAAGGCTGCCATGCAATTCCCACATCGACGTGCCCGATTTGGATCATTTCCCCTGTGGGTTCCGCTAAACCCAAGCAGCTCTATCTCTCTCTCTCCGTCGTCCGCTCTCACCAGTCCCGTGTCGTAGTCGTCGGCGACCTCGGGTTCTCCGTCGTGTTCCTCCACCACGCTGGCGAAGCTGCTGGCGTTGGAGGAGGAGCGGGACATGTCCTGGGCCTCTGGGATGGAGGGAGCCCTGAAACACAGAGCAGAGCTGCACCCTGGGTTAGCCTGCTCACAGAGGAACGGACCCGGGTCCGCCTGCCCGCCCGCCCGCCCGCCTGAGAGCCAGCCAGCCAGCCAGCCAGCCAGCCAGCCTGAGAGCCAGCCAGCCAGCCTGAGAGCCAGCCAGCCAGCCAGCCAGCCTGAGAGCCAGCCAGCCAGCCAGCCAGCCAGCCAGCCTGTCCGACGGGCAGTACATAGGGTAAAGAGAAAACAACCATGCATGTGAAATATACATTTACTCCTTTCCTTTGGATTTGGATCTTTCCCAGAAAGAGGTGTTTGTTTGTGTGGTTGTTTTCATCAAAGTGATTCAGTAAAGATGTTAATAAAGGGCTCCTATTTTACCACCAAGTTTTAGTGGGATTAGCCATTGCAAGCTATTTCAAATTCGGCCTTTTCCTGTGCCTTAGTGACATCACAAGTGGGAGTGTCCACCTATATGTATTGATAGATCAGCCTACCAGTTGCTACAGTTCACTGGGTAGGCTTGTAGACCGATCCATCCAGTATACATCTGTGTGGATACCCCCTCTTGTGACGTCACCAAGTCACAGGGCAGGTCAGATTCATTAGAGCTCACTGTTTTTCTACTACTCCTTTTCTCTAGTCTTTGACTACAATCCATTAAACTGTTCGCTGCAAAGGACATTAAATGCCTGCAGTAGCCACCTGTTCCTGGCTGTGGTCGTCTCTGGAGAGCTGTGATTGGAGGAGAACTCTTTGGCATCCTGGAACATATGGCAGCCATCTGGAGTCCTCTGTGTGTTGGGGGAAACGTCCCGGCTGGAGGAGTGGAGGGAAGGATGGATTGATGAAATGGTTCAGTTCATGTGTTCAACAGTAGCAGCACATATCGTCAATGTCGGGCGGAGACCGTGTGTCCTTAATACTATTCAGAGTTTCAGCAGAGTTTGCCTGTTTGAGGTTGTTCATGTCAGACTCTAGGCTCTCTCTCTTTGTGTACTTGCTTGTGCCTAAATGCGTCTGTTATGGTAAGTGTGTATATATTATTAATATTGGACCAAAACAAGCTCAAATGGAGTTACAAGGTTTTTTAACAGCCGACCTACTCAGCCTTACACGTACTTTATCATTTCTCTCATCCATCGCAGAGACCAAAGTGCGGTGTTGCTAGTGCATTACAAGAAATGATGCTGGTCAAGGATGTCTCATAGAAGTCATAGAGACTGTTACGATGGTTTGATCACCCAGACCGCCAGCGTTAACCTTCTCATTCCAGCAGCGCCCAGATGTAACCCAGACGAGGAGTGAAGCTGGACCTTGCTGCTGACCCACACCCACCTCCTCTCCTGCACCTCCTGGATGTTCTCGATGCCGATGGCGCTGCTGCGACGTGAGCTGAACGGTCCCGACTTCTTCCTGGTGGGGCTCTTCCCGGGAATGATCAGGGACTAGAGGTGGGGGGGGGTCAGGCAGACACACAGTCAGTCCCTGGGAGTAGCCACGGCCCGAGCACAGTGTGACCAGGAGTGAATGACTGGTGACTGGTGGTGTGCAACGAAATGAATAATTCACTTGTCGTGAAGTCTTATGAAGACATTATGAATCCTGGGAAAAACAAAATGAAATGTATTCCTGTTCCTGTTTTAATGTCCTGGAGCGACACTATGCTTGGCAGGGCTGCAATCTACATCAGGACAGGTTTCTGCTACGTGCGGTACATTTAACTCTGACACACTCTGACAGCTACTGGGGAATGGTGATGCAGACAGTGTGGAGCTGTTGTCCTCATGCCGTGGACCGTCCTAGTCATGAATACATGAGTATATAATGCTGTTTTCTGTGAGTAAATGGGTACATCCCAGATTTTAGTAGTAACAAAACAACACAATCTATGGCTCTTTCCCCCGTAAAGTCTAAAGATATATATATTCTGCCCGTCTTTTTCGGATCGTAACACGGCACGGAGACATCGGGGATGGACAAACATGAGGGAACACGCACGGGCCTGCAGGAGTGTGGAACAACATGGCATGTGTGATGTGTGAAGGACAAGGGGACAGGACAGACCGACGACAGGTTGACGCCGTAGCGAAACGTAGAGTAAGAGTTATACTGGAAACCTCTTCTATGGTGCCTATCCCTATGGCACTGCCGCGGCGTCCGTATCTACCGGGGCTTTTGCCGGGGACAAGCAATGACTGAGCCACAGACGACGGGCCACAGAGGAGGCAGAAACAGAGAGAGAGAGAGAGAGAGAGAGAGAAAGCGAGAGGAAGAGAGAGAGAAATCGGAGAGAGAGAGAGAGAGGAATTAAGGTTGAAAGAGCAGCGACCACCAACACCAGAAAAAAGAGGAACAAAGAATCAAGAAGCATCTCATGCAAACAGCGGTAGGTCATGAGCAGTCGAGGGAGGGTTGTCTGCAGCACAGCGAGGGCAGACAAGAGCGGCTTAGAAGAAAGGTTCTGGCTGCGGGGATCCAGACAGAGGAGAGAACACTGAAGAACACCAAGGAGCCAAAGGGAGACAGGAGGAGACAGAAGGTCTCTCAAGGTCCAGCAGGGCAGGTAAGGAAGGAAGAAAGGAAGGCCGGGGGGGGGGGGGGGGGGGGGGCATGTCGGCTGGTCCCGGGTCCTTGACATAGCGAGTAGGAAATGCTGAGAATGAGAAGAGAAACCCACACAGGAGAGAGAGAGAACGAGGGAGAGATGGAGACAGAGAGGAAGACATAGGGAGAGAGGGAGGGAGGGAGGGAGGGAGGAAGACATAAGGAGAGAGGGAGAGATTGAGACAGAGAGGGAGACATAGGGAGAGAGGGAGGGAGGGAGGGAGAGAGGAAGACATAAGGAGAGAGGGAGAGATTGAGACAGAGAGGGAGACATAGGGAGAGAGGGAGGGAGGGAGGGAGACAGGTAGGGGAGGGAGGAGCATACACAAGTGAAGCCCAATTTTGCACAATATAAATTTTTGAGGTTAAACTAGATCCATCTGGAGAGAGAAGCCTGAGAGACCTGGAGGTGAATGAATGATAGCGTCATACCCTTCATTATTCCTCAGAGACATAACTGTTATTGGCAATAAAAATGCAGACGGAAGAAAAAACACCCCTAGATGGATCATGTTTGACTCCAGCTCTAAGGAACCCAGAGAAGGTTTAGTCAACAGCCGGGACATGCACAGATTCAAGGAGGGGTGCACTGAGCAGGTATGCCAGCGCTGCATCAACAACAACAACAACAACAACAACAACAACAACCACAAAGGAACCGCTGTGAATAAGCAGGTAGTGGAGGGAGGGGTGTAGGGAGGTGGGCAGTGGGGGGGAGGTGGGGGGGGGGGGGGCAGCTCCATCCATAAGCTAACCTCAGGAGGATAGAGGCACTAACCAGCGAGACAGGGCCGGGGGAGTCACAGGACGGCCACTTAGGACTCACCCCACAAAGGAGACACAGCTTGTGAATTCAAACACACACACACATCCTGTTTCTCTAAACCTTTGTTTTCAACGGGGCGGCACTTCCAACCGATGAAAGAAAAAACAACAAACGAGTGGATTTGAGTGAGTGAGGCCGATGCGCTCAGGCAAAAAGAAATAACACAAATAACAGTGTGTTAGACAGGCCTCTTCAATGTGAAGCCGGTGGACAAAGTTAAGATGACATGAAAGTGCACAGAGTGGCTGGATGACAAAAGTGTTAATGTCAGTAGAAGGTAGAAGTTGAAATGTTAAAAGAGAAAAGTCTGGCTTTGGGAAAGTACGGGACGACTTTAGCATCCCCTATGAACCTATGTTTACATTTGGTAACGTGTTATTTTGTGTATGTGTGTGTGTGTGTGTGTGTGTGTGTGTGTGTGTGTGTGTGTGTGTTGGGTGGGCCTCTGGCGAACCAAAGGGCTTCTACTTACTATCCCTGGGGCTTTGGGGCTCTCAGCGGGATTGTGGGTAAAGCTGCCGCTGTGACTAGTGGAGACAGTGTGCGACCGCTTGCTAGTGAGCCCCATGGCGTCCATAGACTGGCTCCTGCTGCGAATCACCCGCTAGGAGAGACCAGGACACACGTCAGTAGGCTTCACACGCTACACCGTCAGTAGGCCTCACACGCTACACCGTCAGTAGGCCTCCACACGCTACACCGTCAGTAGGCTTCACACGCTACACCGTCAGTAGGCTTCACACGCGACACCGTCAGTAGGCCTCCACACGCTACACCGTCAGTAGGCTTCACACGCTACACCGTCAGTAGGCTTCACACGCGACACCGTCAGTAGGCTTCACACGCTACACCGTCAGTAGGCCTCCACACGCTACACCGTCAGTAGGCTTCACACGCTACACCGTCAGTAGGCTTCACACGCGACACCGTCAGTAGGCCTCCACACGCTACACCGTCAGTAGGCTTCACACGCTACACCGTCAGTAGGCTTCACACGCGACACCGTCAGTAGGCTTCACACGCTACACCGTCAGTAGGCCTCCACACGCGACACCGTCAGTAGGCTTCCACACGCGACACCGTCAGTAGGCTTCCACACGCGACACCGTCAGTAGGCCTCCACACGCTACACCGTCAGTAGGCTTCACACGCGACACCGTCAGTAGGCTTCACACGCGACACCGTCAGTAGGCTTCCACACGCGACACCGTCAGTAGGCTTCCACACGCTACACCGTCAGTAGGCTTCCACACGCTACACCGTCAGTAGGCTTCACACGCTACACCGTCAGTAGGCTTCACACGCTACACCGTCAGTAGGCCTCCACACGCTACACCGTCAGTAGGCTTCACACGCTACACCGTCAGTAGGCTTCACACGCTACACCGTCAGTAGGCCTCCACACGCTACACCGTCAGTAGGCCTCCACACGCTACACCGTCAGTAGGCTTCACACGCGACACCGTCAGTAGGCCTCCACACGCGACACCGTCAGTAGGCCTTCACACGCGACACCG
>NC_140272.1:908379-1027106 GCF_964030765.1 Micromesistius poutassou
CCAGGAACTACCATCTGCTCCTATATCGCCCACAGTACACTGTGCAGGTGGATCTGTTTTCGTTCGTGATACATTTCCTCCAGGGCTCACCTTATAGGTGACATCTGGGCCGCAGGCGTTCTCCGCCTGGACCACCACGTAGGCATGCAGGAAGTTGGAGGCGATCATGTCCGGAACGAAGGGCGTGTTCTCCTCCTGGAACACCACCGCCACGATGTCATTTCCTATGTGCCTCTTCCTCTGCAACTGGAACGGAAAAACACCGGCTAGGAATCAACTAACATCATCAACCGACCTCATCAAGCGACATCATCGCCCAAATTCATCGCCCAACATCATCAACCGAAATTCATCAACTGACAATATATAACGATATTCCTCAAATTTCCTTAAATATTGTCATGAATAATGATTGGTTTATATTTTTGTTTAAGATTTTGTAATTTTGCATTCATATTTTCAGTCTACTTGTAGTTCACTGCTATACGAGACTGCTGCTGGTTATTAAATGATTGAGCATGACAATAAAGGAGGAAGGAAAATGTGTAACACCAAGGGCTTGAATAGCCCAATAAAAAGGAAAAGGGTCTATTCACACCTGAATAAAGTCAATGCAGATATTGTTTACTAAAAACAAATACACCTCTCGACAATGAACATAAGAAACTCAAGAGAGAGTGGGAGTTTGCTTCCTCCTTTAACACAAAATCAAGAGGAACTGCAACCCTCATAAATAAGAACATTTATTTTATCGTTACTAGTAAGAAGACACTTGATCCTATTGGCAGGTTTGTGTTCTTGGAGGGGCATATGTGCTCTGTGAATTTTGGTCAGTATTGAACATCTTTGCTCCTAACTTAGACGACCCAGTACTTCAAAATACTTTGCTCCATACTGCACAGGCATCTGGTGTGTTCCTAATTGGAGGCAATTTCCATTTTTATCCGGACACAGTTCTTGATAGATCCTCTGATCAGCAACTTTCTCTTACCAAGGGATCAAAGTTAACAAATTCTTTCATGAAGGACTACAATTTGACAGATGTATGGATGTGGTTACACCCAGGCAGTGGTGATTTGAGAGTCTGTTCATTCCTAGGGGGCCCCTCCAACCAACATTCATCACCATTATGTTTGACCAAACCAGTATTAAGGCCAGTGTTCATCCATGCATAAAGCATTTATTTTGCAAATGCTGTTTTACATGCCATGGCTAGTGTAAATGATATGTACTCAAATCAAAATACATTGAATATTTTACTCCACTGAAAAAGAGTCAGTGTTCACATTAATTTGTTAGCACTATATTAATACAAATATAGAACAATACAACTAAAAAAAATGATATAAACATAGTCTAAAATGCACACATAACTGAGGTGTGACTTGGTATTAATTATCTCAAATTAGTTACGGAAATTGAGTACTTTTGAATAGTTGTCTTAGGTAATTAAACCCACCCCTTTACAATTTCAGTGCTCATCAAAACCCTTAAAGATGCTACATATGATATTCTGTACATTAATATAACAGCAAACAAACTACAAATGCTGTTTTCTGGCCTTTGCTAGGGCAAATGCTTGCCCTAGCTCAGGTCTTTTTACTTTTCTTGTGAGTAAGTTCCCAAATTGTCCATGAGCCCTGGACTTAAGCTCAATATCCGCTTATACTGTCAAAATCTCATCTGCCACTGCAGATGAGCAGCACATAAATGTAGCGATTGTAGTGATTGTAGTAGAAATGTAGCGATTGGCAGATAAGTGGTAAATGCCATAGGGATGATACTTCTAAGTGGCCCGCCAGGGGGCCCCCAAGAAAAAAAAGAAAAAGAAAATAAACCTTTTTTTTTTTTTTTTTGGGGCCCCCAAAGCAGTTGCCTGCCTTGCCAGTTCACAAGCTGCGCCTCTGCACCCAGGATACAGGGACTATATTATTTTTTATTCAAACTTTCATGGCACCTACACAGGTATAGATCACTTTTTATTATCTTACAATCAGTGTCATAGAGGTTTGGACATGCAATACCTTTCTCTGTTATTGAGCGATCACTCCCCCTTGGCTCTGTCTATTTCCATGCCTAATAAGATAAAAGCTTCCAATAGACAGAGGCTTAACCCTATGCTCCTGAAGCAACAGGACTTTCTCTCCTTCATTAGAGACGTTTTCCTAGACTAACAAAAAGACACTCCCCGAATAGCTTCATTTTCTGGGATACGCTCAAGGCCTGTTCAAGGGGGCACATTATTTCCTACACAAAATGATTGAAAGATAAATATTGCACTGAACTTGAAAAAACATATCAGAGGAAAACAAGTAAAGAAGATAGAACATTGGTAAACAAAAACGATGAATATAATAACTTGGATAAATACCAAACAGAGAACTCTATCACCAGGTCTACACAAAGATACTATCAGCGAGTATGGAAAGCTAGTAAAGTGTTGGCATGGCAGTTGAAAACAGAAGAAAGCAAGAGGAGAGTTAATGGAATTGAAGTCACAGATGGCAGAATCTCAAAAAACTGCACTGAAATTAATGATGCTTTTAAAACATATGATTGCAGTTGATTGATCCCCACTTAATCTACCATTTTTATCTGACGGGACGTAATCACCATTCTCAGTATCTGAATTAACTCAAATAAATCTCCCAGAGAGGACGATTTCCACCCTGACTTTTATAAAGAATTTCAAGATCTCTTAATTCCACCCTTAATGGAAATCCTCAAATTAGCTAGGGAAAAAATTTCCTGGATCATTCTCTCAGGTCACATAAGGGTGTCTCCTATAGGCTGATTTCCCTTGCGATTACGGATTATAAACTAGCAACCAAGATGATCTCCACGAGGTTGGAGACATATCTTCCCAGTTGTAAATTGCGACCAAACTGGGTTTATAATTAACAGGCTTTCCGCTAATAACCTTTTTTATTTTATTTTATTTTACATTTAGCTAAGAAAAATAACATACCTAGTCTTGCACTCTCCCTTGATTCCCTCGAAAAGGCTTTCGACCGACTAGAATATTCTTATCTCTGTAGGGTTCTCCAAAAATTTGATTTTGATAGCCAATTTGTAGATTTATTAAAATCTTTGTATACATCCCCCAAAGCTAGGATGGCGGTTAATGGGATTACTTCAGACTATTTCCCCATCTATTCCCCATCAACTTTCTACACCGACGCATGTATCGTTGCTAGTTTGCACCCAGCGCAAAGCTGATTTTCCCCCGCAGCAAACAGGCGCCACTACACTTGCGCCTGGAGAGGCGTGTCGGCGAAAAGCAGAAGTGTGTTCCGGCGCAAATGATACTTGGTGCTATTTTACTGATCTAAGAATTGCACCACTGCAATTGCGCCACAGACCGAAAAATTCCTGGTCTAAATGCATTAGCGGATAGCGCAGTCTGTGTTGCTATTTTGACGTGCCATGGCAGGTCGGAACTGCAACGTAAGCTTACACACACGTAGGCTATACACAGCACAAACATGCAAACGATTAGCCTGATTTAAATATTATGATGTTAAAGATTGTTCATATGTGTGAAACTGCATAAAAATAGCATGTGGATTGTGGAAACATTTTTTTTCCATAGGGGCTGCATGAATGAACACAGTATAGTAGGCTATGCCATGTGTTAAAATAATAAGAAGAACAATAATAAACTTGAGCAAAGTATATTCCAGCCTTCCAAAACAAAATCTTGTTTTAGGGTAAATGGTTGGTTAAATGATTTGGGAAAGAACAGCTGATACAGCGGTAAGTTGTACTTTTAAATCAATGCATCCGCAAACACCGTACAGCAAACACATATTTCCTTGACACAGACATCGTATACAAGCCCATAACTTTTAGGATTGATGAGTATTTGATCGTGAGTAAACATAGCAGTGTAGTTAACTACAAGGTTTCAGGCAGGGGTCTGCGATGCTATATCCACAATTCACAGAGTTACTAATCCAATGGACCCTGAGATATGCCTTATGGGCGAACGCACAAATTCTAATCTTACACATAGTTCTTTCATCAAGCTTACAGACATCCAATTGGCCAATGCCAAAAAATGTATTGCAAAGAGGTGGAAGTCAGATCTTCCATTACCAGTTGGATTGTAGCTGTCAGAAGCAAACAACTGCATTCCTATTCCTAAAAATAACCCACTCACTAAGGAATAAGATTTAACTTAATTAGATATGGCAACCATTCATGGACGTGATGAATCTTCCATTCCACATGATGCAATGATCCTCTGCCTGGTATCTCTGCTCTCACCACACAAGTGTTATAAAAGAACATTCTACTGTGGTAAAGGCTAACGTATCTCTCAATTTAGAGACGTCTAATGTACTACAAAGGTTTTTGTTTTGTATTGTCAACGTGTGGCTGTATGTTTGTATGCTATTTGAAAACCCGAAAAAAACGAGAAAAAAAAAGAAGGAAGGAAACAATCCAACAATACAATTACAGGCTTCAAAAGCGATTAGGAGCCAGGGAGTGTAGAATAGATAATAGTGTCCCACATAAATGGCAGAGAAGCATCCTTTACTGTTGTTTCATCTCCTAAACGCCCTGAGATCTGACTCACTTCGCAGTAGGTAATTGGATGCGGGATTCATTGGGGAGATTCAGAAAACAGATGCAATGTGATAAATAAGAAATATGCCAGGGAAAGACGATACACTTTAGTTTTTTTGTGGACCAAGCCCAGGATGAATATAGTCATAACAGAAACGCAAATCAATAAAAATGATCCAGTTCAGGAACTTTGGTTTTTAGCACATTCAACATTGAACAGGAAATACAATAGATAGACAAAGTTACTACTAAGTAAACAAGCCTAGGGGTGTTTTTTACGTTGCACCTTTGCACCACAAAGAGTTTGCACCTGTTCACAGATACAGCCAAACAGTTCTGTTTGGCTGCTTGATGCGCAATTGCTTTATAGCCATAGATGCCTGGATAACTCGATAGCCATATATTACTGAATTACTTTATAGCCACTCATGTCTGCTGAGCCATGAGGCTTGTTAGAAGAATAGTCTTCTGTAGAACCTGGCAAGCTTCCAAAAAGATTGTCCCTCAAGGCATAGACCTCAAAAAATGAAACAGTATCAAAACAACATTGAAAATGAAACGTCAAATGTAACGAGCTATTCGGCAAAAGGGGAACATGTACTTCAACGCATATTCTCTTCATCACCACAAAGTGGCCTTGGACTCAACATGCTCTCTGCATCTCAAACAAGCAAACAAACATAAACAAAGCCAGAGGGTTGCCACAGCTAAAGCTTCAATATATATATATATATATATATATTATATTAAGCTGGTGGCAGCGATGGTAATGTTTTAAAAGATCTATAGAAAAGCACGTGTGTAAAAGCAGTGTGAGGGCGGTCACACGGGGAGAGGTGCTACTGTGTTGGGTTGGTTGACAGCAGGTATTCAGGAGCAGCGTGGGGTTCCCCGGTCTCACTACGTGCTACTTTACCCCCAGTGCGATCTGCAGATGGACCGCTAATTACACAGCCATCACGCACGGTCGGGGGTCTACACATGGAGCCCAGCAGCTGCCATGACTGGGACTCGCTCCGGGGGCACGGTGGGGCTGTGGTTATGGATGATGGCGATGATTTTTTTCTCGTTTTGGTTCATATTGTGATGTTATTGTACATTGTACATCTCATTTTGCATAGATAATTTTCCTCGCTGTTCTGCATGTCATATTCAGTGTGATATTATAATGTTTCGACATCATCACAATAATATTGCAACAGCAGCTTCAAATCATATTCATCCTTGTATCATAACAGTTCTCACATAACGTCAGGTTACCAGAGTATTTCTGAATTTCATCTTTGACTCCGATGTGATGATATAAGAGGATGTGACTAAGACGCCCCCTTGGCTCTTTGACATTAGGATTTTTGGTCATACGTATTTCAAAAGGTCTGAGTGGCCTTCTCTTCCGAACCTCGGCTGTCAAATATCCACCTCGGCCGGGAGGAAGATGAGGTAACCCTGATTCATCTCACCAAAGGAAGCCTTATAAAACGCTCAAAATAACACAAAACTTGTTAAAAGACCTTGCAGATTAAATCGGGGGAGTAGACAAGGAGGGCATTAGAGAAAATAAAATCAGAGCTTTCATGTTTTTATTACGCTAAGCTTGCATTTCAGCCTGTGGTTTTCAACTGCACCAGCCGTTTTGTTATCTACCAATGGGATACCAGACGGAGTTCATTAAACAGCTCACTGGTGAAAAAAAACAAAAACAAACACGTTATCAAACACTAGATTCTGTTCTCAGCACCAATATCAGAACTTCAAATGGGAAGTCAACTCATATGGGAGTTTAGTACAAAATGGAAAATGGGACAGCTGAGCCTCTGTGTCGTCTATAAACCAGCATGTTTATCATTGCATAAGCCTCCCGCATTCTCTCACACACACACACACACACACACACACACACACACACACACACACACACACACACACACACACACACACACACACACACACACACACACACACACACACACACACACGTCAGGAGCAGCTAGAGGTAAAGACATCTTGCAGATGGATTTCATCATACACTATGGACATCGGGGAGTATCAGCTAACCCTACCCACTATAGGACCCTACCTGGTGTTAATCATGCTGCTACTGCTGCCAAAGTGTGACCTCCATTTGCGCTACAACTATCCCTCCCTTCAATCTCGCTCCTCGTGTAGCCAATCTCCTTGGCTTCCCTGCACTACTTTGTTCCTCATTATGAGACAAAGGGGATCATGATGCACAGCAATGGTGCCCTCTGTTAGTTAGATCTACTGAATGATCACATGAGTGCTCCATTATATTAGAGTTTGTATGCTGAAAACATGTCCAATGGTCCAGCGATGGATCAGTTCACATGCGAATGTTGCACCCATAAAAAAAAAGTCTGAAACGTAACGTTAGAAGAAGAAGGGGAGGTACCTGCTGGGAGTCGCCTTCTGTGTAGGGCAGCTTGGTGGAGACATGGAACATGATCTCCTTGTTGTGGAAGTTAGTGTAATACGATTCAGTCCCTGTCTGCCCGTGAGTGTCCAGACCACCACGGAACCTGGGATGAGGAACCGAGGAAGAAGGGTGAGGAGAGAAGTGTGAAACGATGACCAAGTGAATGACGAGAGCGGAGGGTGAGAAATAAAGAGAGCAGAACAGAGGAGGAGGGAATGTCCCCCACATAGCAAAGAGGAGAGGAGGAGAAGAGGGAACACGCAAGAATGTGAAAGAGATAAGGTGGAAGAACTAAGAAAATTAAAGACATGAGGAAGAAGGGAGGACTGACGAAAAGTGAGGGGACGCATAGAGAAGAGGGTGACACAACAAGGGAAGAGAGAAGGAGGGAGGAGAACAGAACATAGGATGGCGCGAAGAGAAGACAAGAGAGGAGGAGAGGAGAGAGACATAGTTCGGGGAGCCGTCCTCCGAGCGGGAGAGGGCGAGGCTTCTAAAGCACTCCAGAGCTTTTATCCGTCATTATGTGATAGGCAAGGGCGCCTATGTTCAATGACAATGTCAACAGTGACTCCAGAGAGCATGGCACTAACTCAAGAGAATCATCAAAAATAATCTAGCAGGCTAGTGGCATGACAGAGGCCCTGGTGGCCTCATTCCTTTACAGCAAGGGGGATGAACAAACAAGCTGCCTGGAGTTTGATGAATGGCAGAGAGCCAATTAACGCAGGCTCTAAGGGGAGGAAGAAAACAAGTTTTAAGGTTACCCTTTGAAATCGTGGAGTTCAATCTTCTGGCCCAGAAACTCCAGGAACTCTACGAAGGCAGGACTTTCATCCATGTTCCCAAACAGTTCTTCTTCGGTGGTCTGTCAGGGTTGTTAGAAATAAAAACAACAGCAACAGATATTTTACCTTGAAAAAACTGTGACAACAACGGCGGCAAGGAAAGATTGAGGAAGTTGGAGAAAAGTCACTCACCTGGCTGAACTTCTGATAGACAACGCCGAACTTGAAGTTGTTGCTGATAACGTGCTCGTCAAACGTGACGATGAGTCTGGAGGCCTGGGAACAGAGTCAGAATAAATAAAGCAGTTGATTTATGGCCTGGATCGGAGAGCCTTGGGCACGTGTCAGAGGTAAAAAGAGAGGGAGATGTATGAGGTATATATGCTGATATAATGCAGATATATTTTGATCTCTGCAATCATGGCTGGATGGCGGTCACTGATGACTGATGAGAGTGACTGATGATGTTCACCTCACTCCTATCCGACCCATCCCAATCAAAAAATGGCAATAATCTTTCTATTTATCCTCTTTATCATCTACATTGCTACTCACCTTATGAGTGCTCCATACACACATATATTCTGTACATCTGTTGTCTTGTCTGTTCTGCTTATCTCTATCTCTTTTGTTTATTCTGCTGCTGTGCCACACCGGCTGCTGTGGCATCACACTTCCCGTAGGAGATCAATAAAGCGGGCTCTTATCTTACCTTCGGGTACAGAACCGGGTAGAATCGATCCACGTTCACCTCCTCACAAACGAGCTGGGGGCAGAGGAGGGGGAGAGAAGGGTTACAGCGATGGATAGAGGACGTGCGGGAATGAGCTGCGGGGGTGTGGATGTCCTCTCTTACCTTGGCCATCTGAACCACGTTGGGGAACTCGGTGAGGCAGGAGATGGGGATGACGTCGTGGTGGGTTTTGAACTTGGTCCTGAAAACAGAATCGAAGGTTTTTCCGACGATGATTCTCGTGTTTTCGTTGGGACTCCTCTGATAATAAGATTAGATTTCAAACCCAGGCCCACACATAGACCCCGTTACTCATGACCAAACACAGAGCCACATAACAACACCAAATGTTTTGTGTCCTTCTAAAGGTTAATGGAAAAATGCGCTGATGTCGCACTCTTTTGAGACCAGCCACATTCACGCTTTTATTAAAATAAGCAAATAAAAAGCTTATTCCACCTCCCAAATGACCCACAGGCCCGCATGTGATGCTACCTCTCATCAATCTCTTTCAAGCTAAACGCAGGCCGGCTCACGGGATCCAGCCACTGGCATCACACTCCGTTAGCTACGCTCAATACATGTAAACACAGCGGTGGAGGCTGCGCACCACCCTCTTCCCAGGCCATCTGTGAGTCGTGTCATAACGAAACAGGATGTAGTAGGGTACGTACTACATCCTGTATTGACCAGACTCAACTCAACTTCCAGCTGTGCTTCTCTCAGCATTTTGTCCCTTCACAACCAACGATTACTGTTTTGTAAACCACAACAAATAGCTCAGCACAAAGCACAACAAAGTTCTGATTTTAGTCCTATTTCCCAATTATCATGTGAGTGGAGAACGAATGCCTGAGCGTTAAAACCGTGCAGATAAAGGCTGGGCTGCAGCAACCTGCTGGACAGCTAACCACAGACACCTACCCACTCCATTACATCTATCAACAAGGTGGCAAAACGGGTTATTGCCGCCGGTAGGATACTAAAATGTATTCACAGGTTACGTGAGGCACCTCTCTCTCTCTCTCTCTCTCTCTCTCTCTCTCTCTCTCTCTCTCTCTCTCTCTCTCTCTCTCTCTCTCTCTCTCTCTCTCTCTCTCTCTCTCTCTCTCTCTCTCTCTCTCTCTCTCTCTCTCTCTCTCTCTCTCTCTCTCTCTCTCTCTCTGAAGGTCGCGGGGGAGGTTGAAACAGGGTGAACATGGGTGGGCGTTGAGTGTGTGTCAGGAGAACACACATGAATATTGCTTTAAGTGCTGTTCGCCCTGTGTTAGAGATCAACACCTCTGTTTTCATACATCTACTACCCGAGTGTTAGTTGCAGTGCACACACAGACACACACACACACCCTATTCAGACACACACACACACACACATTAAATGTAAAGCACAGTGGTATTCCAGGTGTTAGGGTTAGATGAGCTACACACAGCCAATGATTAACCAGCGCTCCGTTGGTTGGCTGCGGTCAAATATCTGACGCCTCTGAAGAGCTGTTAGTCTGCCACTACAGAGGTGATGGAGCCCATGAGAGAGAGAGAGAGAGAGAGAGAGAGAGAGAGAGAGAGAGAGAGAGAGAGAGAGAGAGAGAGAGAGAGAGAGAGAGAGAGAGAGAGAGAGAGAGAAAAGTTGGAGATAGAGAAATGGAGGGATCGATAGAGCGATATATTTATTTATAAATATATATATATATATATTTATTTATAAATATATATATATAGAGAGAGAGAAAGAGACAGATATAGAGAGAGGAGAGAGTAAGAGACTCAAAAAGAGAAAAGTAAGTGAGAGAAAATAAATAAAGAGAAAATGAGATAAAGAGAAAGCTGAACATAGAGATATAAACACCTAACAGTGGGTGCAGTCATTAAAAAGATAAGGAGAGAGAGAGAGACAGAGAGAGAGAGAGAGAGAGCGAGAGAGAGACAGAGAGGGAGACACACAGAGAGAGACAGAGAGAGACAGAGAGAGTGAGACAGAGAGTGAGACATTGAGAGAGAGAGAGAGAGAGATATTGAGAGAGAATGAGACAAGACAAATAAGCGGGAGGCGTATGCAGACAAAGCTAGGGTAGCACCCAACCTGAGCATCAGCCGCAGGTGCTCCTGGTCCCCGATCACATCATACTTCAGGGAGAACACCAGCTGCCCCAGGACCGTGTCCATGGTGTAGTAGTTAAAGTGTTCCTGGGGAGACGGGGCAGAGGAGGACCGTCACTCATCAAGGTCCCCACATGACGGAGTCTCGGTTCTCACAAGGCCTATGTTTTGAGGACGCTGTGACACACACAATATAATAAATACATTACAGTGTCCTTTCCTTTCCTGTGAAGTGATGTGCAACTTGAGACTTTCGTCTACAGTCTACAGTCTTCATGATTATCTACAGCCTAGTTTCCTCAGAGATGAGATACGTACATCTGATATCGGATCAGTTTCCTGTTCCCACAGTCAACAGTCTAGAGTTAGACCTACTGTTACCATAGCATGTACCAGCCTACTCTCTCCATAGTATCTACAGTACCTATTGTGTTTATATTATTGGCATAGCACTTTGTTCTCATTGCAATAGATCAAGTCCCATTTATAAAATAAAGGAACTGTAGTGTGTGGAGACAGGTTCGCCCCCACCTTGCCCATGAACTGTTTCCTGTAGGTCTTAGCCAGGCTGTTGGTCTCCAGCTTGATGTTGGACCCCCCAGCCCCGGGGGTGGCGCCCGCCCCGGTGGGGGGGGTGGCAGGCAGTGCCAGCTCTGTGTCCTGGGGGGTCCTTGGCTCGTGATTGGTCCCCTCGATCCAGTAGCCCCCAAACTGGGGCAGCAGAATGAGGGGGAAGGGGCTCGTACGACCCAGGACCTGTCCAGGACAACCAGGAACAAGAAGACGGGAAAGGACGAGAAACACAATACATATATTATATGTTTACCTTGTTAGTTACTTTTCCTCATCCTCCCAAGTCTGACAGTGAACAGTATTGATAATCATTATCATAAATATGGATAATATTGATCTCATGAGTAACCTGTGGTCGGGTGTTGCCGTCTAATCTACCTCAACTGACATCCTCTCTCTCCTCCTGCCGTTCCGCAAATGACCTCCTGAAGGATCACTCCTCCGACAATTGATCCTGTGCTAACATCTCATTTGACTTGGAAAACCAGTCTAGGGAGGAGGAACGCTGTGTCACTGCGCTTGTACGGCCCGCCAGAGTGTCGGCATACTGACGCAGTCACCCAGTGGTAAAAGGACCCGACTTTAAAACTTGTTTAGCAAGTGCATAACTTGACCTTGTAATTAATGTCTATTTGCCTTTCCCTCACAATGCTGCTTCTGAACTGAACCATTGTTCTGTGTATGTGTGCCATGTGAGTTTGTCTGAGAGTGAGCACCTCATGGACACTGGGGTATGGGATGTAGTCCTCCTCCGTCTGTGGAAACAAACAACAAATAAAAAAATCAACAAATAAATTAAGAACAATAGGACTAACCATGTTAGCCAATCAAAGCCATGGTTCAAGACACCATATGTCTTCCAGAAAAACCAATGAACAAACATGCAATACCTATTGCTACTAACAGGACAAGGGGCAAGCTGGTCAATTAGTTAACAAGAATTAGTTGCAGTCCTCTTCTGAGCTTGTCATCAGTGACACACAGCACGGGGGTCCGTGGGAAGCCAACACGGAGACCGAAACTGACAGATGCTGGTGGGAGGCTATGGCCACTTGCCCTCGCTGTTTTATGCGACTACAGGGAGCCTGATGGGTGAGAACTGGCCATTCGTGCAGAAAGAACGTTGCATCACGCAATGCTGGAGTTCATCAACTCAAACATTGAGTGAGAAAATGAAGTTGCACTTAAAATAATCAATGTGTTTGTTTTGGAACTACCGTGCCTAAAGCCATCTGAATCATGAGCATTTTGGTCAATTATTCCATGAATTTAAATATTCATGGAAATTTAATCTGCTATAAATGCCATCATAATGTTTCATGCGAGCCCATAACCAAAGGCTAGGGCTGCTTGATTATGGAAAAAATTATAATCACGATTATTTTGGTCAATATTGAAATCTCGATTATTCAAACGATTATTTTTGAGTTTGAAAACATGATGCATTTATTCATAATTTCTCTCCAAAAGAAAACTTTGTAAATGAGAACTTTGAAATTTCCCCTTAAAAAAATACACAAAATGGTCAAATAGAAAATTAAGTCCAGATATGAATCCAGCTGTTCTGCAATTTATATTTAAATTTTTTTTTTTTTTTTATTGTTTAAACTCGATTATATTAGTTTGGTGATCGTTTCACTCTGAAATCGAAATTGCGATCAAAATTGGATTAATCGCCCAGCACCTACCGAAGGCTATTCAAATAGGTCCTTTCAACGCTGCAAACAACACATGGTAGAAGCACTACTCACACCTGGTGCCGATTGCACCTGGATAACGACTATCCACACACACAAATGCAGGTGTGAATGCACCCAATCCGGACTATAGCAAGAGAATCTCATTCTGATTGCACCTGAAAAAAACAATAGTGTCTGTTCCTTTGAAGATTTTAAAAATCTCAATTCCTGCTGGAGGTTTCCAGCTGCTGGACTCAGTTTGAAGAGCCTTCATTGGTCAATGGTGGATGGGATGTGTGAGGATTAAGAAGTGGCTCGGGTCCTGTTGAGTTCCTCGTTCAGCCGGCTAGCCTCCTGAAGCCTGCCTGACAGCAGATAAGGCTGTGCTCTAAGACGGGACCATTTCACAGCTCATGGCCGGGGCTGTGGGTCCACAGGAAGATAGAGGGGAGGAGGGGGAAATCAGAACTCACTTTGAGGGGGGGAGGGAGGGTGCAGCGTTGCTCGTCCATCCTGCTAGCCTGTTGAGAGAGAGAGAACGAGAGAGAGAGAGAAGAAAGAGGTGGAAGTCTGAGGGACAGCTTAATCTACACAGGTTGGTGCGTGGGTTTGACGGTAGGTAAATAAAGCTCTCCTGTCGTGACACTGAGTGATATGAAGTCATAAATAACAATTTTAAGCAACAAACTGTAGGAGGAATACACAAGGAAGATGAAATCATGTGTAAGTATTTAGGCATGAGGGAATGAAGAAAGCAGGTAATGAATATGAACGAGTGAATCAGTGAGTGAATGTGTGTGTGTGTGTGTGTGTGTGTGTGTGTGTGTGTGTGTGTGTGTGTGTGTGTGTGTGTGTGTGCGAGTGTGCGTTTGTGTCGTGCCGTGCGCTAGAGTTAAAAGAGGCTAGAGCAGAACAGGATGGGATTGGCCAAAGGAAAGGTGTCAAATGGCCTTGAGTTTATTTTTAAAAGCCAGCAGGGCTAACCAGGGATTTCTAAACGGTTATTAAAAAGCTAATATCGTCCGACAGGCAACAAAGTCGTGATTGATCCCCTTGCACGAGGCACCATAAACAAATGAAAAATCACGAAAGCCAACTTGGACACTGGAACACTGGAAGTGTGCTTACGTGCACACCTATTATATATTACTCCAGAGTAGGGATGGGTCAGAATATTCGATTATTCGATCATTCGTTCCCGAGGGTCAAAGCCGATTTTTAACATTTGGACCGTTAACATTTTTTAAATAAACAAGAATTAACGGACGGAACTAATGTTGTTTCTGTAGCACTATTAGTTTTTTTTATTATTATTAATCATGTACAGAAAAACAATATACACAATACACAAGCATAAATATTAATATATATGCATACAACAAAAACACTGATCACTGTTAGTTTGTTTTTTTGCGTTTAAGATATTAAGTGATTTCTTGCCGATGGTCCATGGCTGCCTTTGTGAATGTCGGCACACATCGAATAATCGATTATTCGTTCATACCACCCACTGATTATTGGACCATGAAAAATGTATTTATTTATTCACAGTTATTCACATCCCTACTCCAGAGATGTAAGGCCACACACTTACACACTTAAAAATGAGTGATTATGGCTCTAAGAGAAATCCCCGTCGAGGTTGGTCCCTTGCATATTAAAACCACATCTCCTCGGTTCCCCATGTTCCACCCAATGTTAATTGGGTGGAACATGGGTTAATTGAGTCCCCCATATGTTTACCATCCCCCTTTCATCTGCCTACAGCCCACAACAAGCTCGCTTTGAACTCATCTTGAGGGAGAGGCGATGGACTCACCATCCCCTGTCCTTATTAATTACATGCATATTCACACAAGCGTATATTTGGAAATATCAGCTTGGTTCTGATGGTGCCTGGAGAGAAATTGGGGTTCAATTCATTTTCAATTTTTTTTAATGGTCCCCTTAAAGATTGATACTGCCTCGCCATATTTTAGACATCTAAATTAACGGTGAGAAACACACTGTGTCAAAATATTTCCCATGCTGTTTATAAAATAACCACTTTTGCCACTGCAGTTAGATCAGCATGAAAGTTAATTTGAACACAACATATATTAAATATATTCAATACAACTGTGTTTAACGTTGTAAAATAGACCACCGAGGGTCCACCCATCCCTCCATTATATTACACAACGCATGATGTGATGGCCGACCAGGCGACCCTCGTAAGCAAATGGTGCACGGAACAAGCAACTCAATAGACTCTTATCAGAGTAAACACCTAGTCACCTATAGCTCATCCATTATCGTCCCTCTCCATTCAGGGGCATGGGCTGCCGAGCACACAAGTCAGGTGACCCTGCATTGACCAGCTGTTTATTGATCACGTGTTTCTCTTCAAAAAGGTTCACTTTGTTGGGTTCAAAAGCAAGTTCTAACGCTCTCACCACCTACTGCAGCAAAGGGAATACCGATTCCCTTTCAGATAAATAATGATGTAAGGACGTTGAATGAACGCTACCGTCAATTTTCCGTGAACAGAGAAATGGCTGACATGGCCGATGTAGCATTATTATCTTTGGTTGGACGACCTGACAAAACGAGCCGACTCTGTGCTGGGTAAACTCGTTTGTTCGGTTCGGTTCAAATTTGAAAAAACACGTTACAAAAGCAGGTTTAGAAAGTAAAATGAAAAGTCCTCCAAAATGTGTTTAACAATTAAGAGGTTCAACTATGAACTCAATCTCTGTCATTTAAGTTTTTCCGAACTTTAGAATTAGAACTTTTTTAATCTGTGAATTTAAAACAAAAGCTTGTGCGGTGTCAGAGGGCGTAAGATAACGTTTACAGTAAAAAAAAAAAAAACACTGTTGATGAAAAAAAAAAATGGACGTAAAATAAAATAAATAGGAAAGCATTTAATTTGAAAGAACACAGCGAAGGGGGAGGAGAGACTGAACGCTGAGAGAGACGGTGTGTGAGGCAGCAGTTGTCTGAAGGGAGGTTGGGAGCAGAGCGGGGGGGGGGGGGGGCGAGGCACAGAGCAGGGGACATAACAACTTACGCTACCTGCATCCTCTCGATCATTGCAAACAGGTCCGTGGTCTGGGGAGAGAGGAGAGACCACACGTCCAACAAGGACAGGGCTTCGTTTGTTTGTCTGATAGAAATGGTCTTGATTCATATATCAGCACTGTATTAATATGGTGACATTTAGGGCCTTATAGCCTTACATCAACACACACACACACACACACACACACACACACACACACACACACACACACACACACACACACACACACACACACACACACACACACACACACACACACACACACACACACACACACGTGCTCGTACACATTGCGCATGCACACACATCCACACACATTTGCACCCACAAATGAACATGTAGTCGCATACAAACTCGCACACGGAGACAAACGGAGACAGACACACAAACACACACATACACACAAGCATCGCTACAACGTTGTGTTCCCAGACAACCTGGCACACATCCAAGGCCCTGGGAGATTGAGCCGGCAAGCGGTCCGGTTTAGTGATGAGAGCATGGTGGTAGAGAACGATGCACTACACACAGATTCTAACGTAGACTCTAATGACCACTCTCTGAGGGAAGACACAATGTCGCAATCAATGAGGCGACAGTCAACACAACTTTTATAGGCAATTTCCCTTAATGGAGTCCCATAAACTCGGGAGGAAGAAAGACCACGTCTGCTACTCGTGTATTTAACCTCCACGTTTCTGCCTGTCTCCCCTAGCGTACTTCACCGCGCCTCCCCGTCTCCTCCTCCACGTCCAGGAGAGGGATTCATACGTATAGAGCAACGCAAAGGTGACCGTGCAGCGCTCCAAGCCAAACACCCCCCGAGCTCTCCGTCCACCAACGTGTCTACCACATCCCCCTTCCTCAACATATGAACTAGGGGTGTAACGATACACTAAAGTCACGGTTCGGTATGTACCTCGGTTTTTTAAGTCACGGTTCGGTATGTTTTTTCGGTACGGCAGTTTTTATTATTTTATTAAAAATTAGATTTTTATTTGATTCATTAAATTGTATCAAACAAATGCCTTACACAAATGAAAAGACATCAAATACAATTGAGGATAAAAACACAATAAAGTCCAGGACTTATTTCCATTGTGGTCCTCAACACAAAACATCAGGACAAGACAAGACACTAACAGAGTGTGTGATAATCAATAAAAACTTAATAAAAAAAAAAATATATATATATATATATTTTTTTTTTTTTTCGGTACGTACCGAAATGAAACGTGCATCGAACCGTTAGACCCGTACCGAAATATTTCGGTTCGAATACGCGTTTCGTTACACCCCTAATATCAACTAACCTGGCTGCATACTGGTGTATAAGGCGTGGTTGGTGTGAACGTTCAATAGTGTGACATATAAAGGAAACGTCCACCATTGCCTGGATCCACCGTGCAGCCTTCTCTCTGCTGATTAATTCCCTCTCTCTGACTCCAAGCACATTCAGCTTATTTAAAAGGTAAAGCTGCCATGGGTCAACCTTTACCTTTTAAACAAGTCTCTCTCTTCAGGGTCTTTTTTATTAATTGAGAGAAAACTGGCTTGCAGGCATTGTTATCATTATTAATGTGAAATGTGGGGGCTAAAAGTAACTTTTTTTTTTTACTAAAAGTACTTTACTAAAATAATATACCTTACTACGCAGCCTCGTAGGGTCACACTTTCAGATAATCATGACAACACCACAGGATGTCCATGGGACAACTACCGTGTTAACGCATGAATGAAACGCATGTATTGGCCAAGAAGGCTGATTTTGTAATCAATAACGTCCGGCTCAGCCCTTCCGACAGGATGAAGTCTATCAAGCAGTCATTACTAGAACAGAACGTGTGAAATCTCCCTAACAAACCACAGCCTTAACCACAGGAACTGTCAGCTTCACGACAGCGGTTTTATTTGCAGAGCAGAGAACCGACCACACCCGTGCACACCCTTCCTCACTGAGACGGCATGGCCAACAATATGGTGCACTTGCACCATGCTGGATTCACTATGAGTTGATAGGATTTAAATTTTATTTTTATATATTTGATATATTGTAGAATAATATATTATAGTGGGGTACGATGCAGTATGCTAGATACTACATCAATAAATACTACTCATTTCTGAGGTCTAACAAGCTCAACATTTTTTATTGGTCTTGTTAATGTAAGAGTACAAAAGTGTCATTGTAAATGCTTTGTGATTAATGAAAATGACCATTTCACAATGCGTTTTATTTTGCCATATGTCACTTGTGCTATGAGATTCTGTGGCTTGATGTTGGTGATAATGCCAAGACAATATTCCCATATGACTGCAGGGAGCACAAGTACATGCAAAACACATGCAAAACACATGCAAACCCCTGCAATGTGTGTCTCATGCAAATGCATAGAGACACACGCACACTAGGTTATGTTATGCATATATGTTTACTCATCCACACCCACACATGCATGCATGCATTCACACATGCACATGAACACACATACACACCCACACACAAACAGACACATGCATGAACAGAAATACAATCAATAACCAACATCAGACCTCTTGCCTTACATTTTAAACACAGTTTAAAATGAGGACACAGGGTTAGACACAAACACACCTGACCTAAACACACCTAAACACACCTGACCATGCCAGAACAAATAGGAAGCATCATAGCCCATCATTATCTTTGCAAAAAACTCAGGTACAGTCACGTTTGTTGTGACATATGTCCAGTCACAAATAAATATTTGACTTTCCAATGTTGTGATGGGATTACCGCCTCACTCAACATTTAATACTATACCATTGATCCCATTATGTCTATTTGTATAGGTACAGGTTTGAGTGTGAGTGTGTGGGATGAAGGTGTGTGTGTGTGTATGTTGTGGTTGAAGAATCCTCGTAAAGTTAATCAGTAACATATTCCAGGTAGCACTAAGTGTGTCCCACCTTTGAGCATAAAGACCTCTCCTATAACAAATCCCATAAAACGCATAAAATACAACTGCCGCTTTGCTCACAATCGGGTCCGAATCAATGTATAATCAACGAGCCAATCATCTATCGCCCGGGTTCGTCTGACAAATCAGGCGTTCAACGACAACGCTTAAACCCATTCACACATCCACCATGCCGCCCACAGTGCAGCCGAGCATTGACGGAAAACATCTTCTCCTAAAAAATCGAAGGGGGTGGTGCAATACTCACGTCGCTGAAACACCGTCGCTTGGCATACACGGCCCGGGCCTGGGTCCGACACGGCCCGTCAAAAGACAGCTTTTTAGCCGCCCTGGGGTGGCTCATCGTTCCCCGTGCACAGACGCCCGTGAGGCGTCCGAGACCACGGAGCGGAGGGGGGGGGGGGGGTGAGACCACAGCGGCACGCGCGAGAAACAGAGGCGTGATCTACACCACCAGCCACACTAGGTGCGTACTGTCAACTCGGAGGAAATCAAAAGTAAAGAGGCATAAGAGATGGAAGGCTGCGCATTAGAGTGCAAAACACATCCCCCCCCTCCACCCCGCCCCCCCCCGTGAGACATAGGAACACAATGCCATGAAGCGGAGAACGTCCATCCCCCTTCCATCCTTCCTCTTTACACACAAACACACAGGCACACATGTGTGGTGCACATACACACACACATACGAATGCACACACACGCACATGTCAAACACAAACCCAGACGAACACACAATGCCATAAAGTCGTTCACACTTCGACTCATGGATACAGGAAGGGAAGTTTTCCGTGTGGGGAACTACACCTCTTTCTACTTTTTAAACCATGCACATAAGTGTGCACGCACACGCACACACACACACACACACACACACACACACACACACACACACACACACACACCATACCAACGTTTGGTAGTTCCCTTTTTATTATCACATTGAGCACAAATATTCTCTTCCTCTTCCTGGACTGAGTGACATTTCTCAATTTACTGGCAAACACTCTCTCACTCTCTCACAAACAGAGTCTGACTTTCACGACCTCCTCAGACTCTGAGAAATCAAAACCAAAACAAAACACCAGAATCACGAGGAACAGCTTGTTGCTAGCAGGCTGCGTGCAACATTGGAACATTACACTTGTACACCCTTTATAGTCCGTTAAATAAAGGGTTGCTGAAGTCTTTACACTAACAACATTGTACTGATTGTAATGTGAAATTATTTTACGCTTCCTTGAAGGCAACACTTTTAAATACGTACAATATTGCTGAATCAGTCTGTAAATTGTGGACACATCAGTTCCCACTGTTGTGTCGACTATTTACATTTGAGAGCGACCATATCAGACTCTGTGTGTCAACTAGGCCTTTTACCGCCCCAATAGTAAACGAACCCTACCAATGCTAAACCAACACTGCCAACACTAAACCAACACTATTAACACTAAAGCAATGGAGCATCCCATTGGAGGATAAAGGCAAGACATTGTAGTCGGCCGTCATACTGGTCCTGTTTGCTTTAGCTTTACAAGGAACTGGACCACACAGCTAGGGCCCAGGTCAGTTAGTGGCAGACAATGGACATTGGCGAGGAAGTACAATATTAAATACTAATACAAGGTAGCATCTTCATTGTTCATTAAAGCCAAGTAATCAGGGTGTCGAATTAACATTTCTAACTGTGAGTGCATTACCCCTTTAAGTGATTGCAACTGTAGCACGAGACACTTAGCCTTTTTAAGTATATGTATTTATAATAAATGTATATAATGTGTATATTTAACATATATGAATATGTAAAGTGTGTGTGTGTGTGTGTGTGTGTGTGTGTGTGTGTGTGTGTGTGTGTGTGTGTGTGTGTGTGTGTGTGTGTGTGTGTGTGTTGCCAGGCTATGTCTCTCTTGGTCCCGGTGTGGCCCTGCCTTTACTCACATGCTTGTCTGAAGGTGTGCTTCTGTGTTTGTAAAGGTATTGAATACAATTAATAGTGTTGTGTATACTATTGAGGGGTATGATTGGTTATGAATGGGTGAGGGCTCACCTCATTTTATCCACGCTCACTGCAACTCTGATCTCTAACTACACTACAGCCTGCACCCATCTTTAATTATATCTGGTTCCATCTGGAATCCTGTTTCTGCAGGACTTTAGTGTGTTTAGTTGCTTCTTTAATAGCGACACACCGTATTTGTTTTCCGCCTCATTTGTACGAAAGAATACCCACTCAATGCTACAATTACTGACCCAGGTAGCATTTTCCACCTTGCGCTCCTCATGAGGAATCATGGCTGATAACGGTGGATAGAAAAGGTGTTTGTTATTGGAAAAGTCAGCAGAGGACGTCACGCCTCAATCACTTGTAGGGAATAAATAACGGCCTTTTGAGTGAGTCACCGGCCGGCTGAAAACAGAGCTCGGGAAACGTGTTATCACTGAGTCTGGAGGAGATAGGAGGATGGATCTGTCATCCACATCAAACACCAGCGGGCCCACCACCGCGGGGCCAAACACGGCGACAACCACCAGAATTACCTCGGCAAAATCTGCGGACCTTCTCTTTGGGAGGAGGGCTGATGCCGTATGGGGGCACGGGGGAAAGTTGAAAGGAGCGAGAGAGGGAAGGGGAGAGAGGAAGACAGGAGGGCGCTGAGGACAAAAAGAATGATTCACAAAGAGAACAAAAGCAAAGTCTCTCTCTCTCTGTGATGTATATCTATATTTATGAAGGCCGCGTGTTGGCCACCATATGGCCAATTTCTCGATATATAAATGTGCTATCCATATATAAATCTGTTATCCGCTGGAGTGCTTTTTTAAAAGTCTCTCTCCGCGGTTGTCTCTTCCTCTCTCTCTCTGTCTCTCCCTCTGTGTGTCAGGTCAGGTGCTCTCGTCATCACACTGCATCAAGCGCTGACCTAGTTCTCTCTTCCCCGGAAAAACACAACACCACCAGGTTTTAGGTTCAGGTTCAGAGACAGGGGGACAAGAGACGTTGCCCCAAGTCCTGTCCTCAGGACATAAGGGGAGAGAACGGGAGGGTCGGGAGGTGAGAGGAGGTGACGGGAGGTGAGAGGAGGTGATGGGAGGTGAGAGAATGTGACAGGAGATGAGTAGGGTAGAGCTGAAGAGAGGGGGGGAATTACAGTCATTACCAGTGGTATCGGGTGAAACCAGTCTTCTGTGATGAGAAGACCTTTCACTAACTAGTTTACAAGAGCAACATGTGACCCACACTGCCAGTACAGTTTGAGGTAGTACTGATTCAGTTTCTCTCTATCGGCAGCACCGTGTCAAAAATAATGCATCGTAATGATCACGAAAATAAGACATAATAGAGGTAATTAAGCGAAATTCAAAATAAATTGCAAACATTGTCACGATAAATACAACATAATTGCTTCTCCAGTAAACAAGTATGATGTTTGCATGAAAGGACCTCTCCAGGAGCATAATATTGACCACACGGCAGCAGAGTGAGTACTGGCCAGCACCGAGCATCGAACTGGGAGTGGATACGCCCTCTGTCCCTAAACAATAAGTGCTATTGAAACGCACACCTGACAATTACGGATAATGGTTCCATACAACAATGCAGCGGAAACATTAATCAACCGCTGGGATACAGGCGACGTTTGATGGGTCGCCCATGGCTCTCCCGACGGGCTGATTACCGGGATTTCACCCAGGTGAGAGAAACAGTGGGCTGGAAACACCACAATGACCGCCTGCTGCTCCGACGCAGATTGGTTCTGCCACAGAATGCTTTGAAACAATGCACTGGAAAAATACCAACAGTTGGTGGGTGGGCGTGGATTGTGTTTGATTTAAAGGACTGCTTTCAATTATTTCATGCATGTTTTTGAATAATATCATAACATAATTTATGCAGATTTATGGATGAGTCTTTCAGTTAATGTGTTCATGGATGTTATATTTGTACCCTGTTGACCTGCTCTCGTGGCCAGGTTACTGTTGGAAATGACATTTGGAGACACAAATTAATTCTAGATGAACGATGATACAAAAGCATGAGTAAACATGTCGCGGTCTGACAGTGCCATCAGGTGTAAAGGCACATGTGCTCGTTTTCACTCTTCAGAACCACAAGTATCCGTGAGATTATAACCAGCTTCCGATTTGGACTAAAGTGCAAAATTCTAAACCGAACAATGAGAGTTGGAAAACAAAACAGCTGGTAGTTTCCAGGGTTATGGAAGTATAAAGCTCTGTCTTTGCCTAGAGCAACACGGCAGGCATGTTTTATTCAGTTTTGATATTGGAAAACAGCAGGTAGAAACAGGTCATTTTGGTTACGCCTACGATTTTTTCCCCACCTGCATCTGCACCATTTCCAAGAGAGGAAGAATGTTTTGCATTCAATGATGGTCAATAATAATGATGGTATATATAATACACTAGGGTCGATATTTAATGCGGAAATTTTGTTTTTTACAGTTTTGGCATTAGCCATTTTTTACGAGGTCAAATAACTGTTAAGCAAGAAATAAGCACATCAAATGTACTAGTTTATAAAAGCATTTTATTTTTTGTAGCAAAAATAAAGCTTTCATGCTATTAAAACCAATGTGATCTTGATCTATCTCTTTGCAAAATCCTAATAATATCCATCATCCAGCTGCACACCAAAGACCCCTGGAGACCACGCGTACTGACAGGTGGAAATTAATGTGTTAGACTACTATACAATATTCAGTGTATATGAGCCTTGCCAGGAAGCTAGGATCGGGTGGCTTCCTGGAGACGCTACAACACGCCGCCCTTCCCCCTCATCTCCCCCCTTCTCCCCCATCCCCCCCAAGGTGGCTTTACATCACTCTCCAGAACAAGACGTATTTCCCAGCCCCCTATGTGTCACAACGCTAACAAGCTGTCTCCATCGCTACGCTACACGCTCAGACACGCAGGTGCGACACCTGGTGCTGCCACAGGGCAGAGATGTGTGTGTGTGTGTGTGTGTGTGTGTGTGTGTGTGTGTGTGTGTGTGTGTGTGTGTGTGTGTGTGTGTGTGTGTGTGTGTGTCCAGCGATGGAGGGCCAGTGCCAGGCTGTCAGGAGATGCCAGATGATGACAGACTACCAGCCACCACTACGGCTGCGGCCATTAGGGACACCTTTGTCCTGTGAGCAGGGGGGATGGGGTGAGCGGGATGATTAGCCAAGCAGACAGAGCGACAGACATGGGGGACAAAGAGACAGATAGGCCAAAGCGGAGCCCAAGGAGAGCAGAGATAGATGAAGGAGGTGTCGGTATTTGGGTGGAGGTGTATCACAAGAGACTGTTTTCATACTCGTACCAATTAGTTTTGACTGTAACGTATCGACTAGGCAGAGTGTGAAGTCTTTTCCCGGGTCGCTTGAGAATGAGTCTTTGTTGATGAAGGTTGTTCGGTACAGACAACCTTTTGTCCAAGAATGAACTCCTTTAGAAATAATTAAAAAGAGTGTGATTTGCCAAATCGTTCCCCGCCGAACCTTGGAGGAAGTCCTGATGATTTTGAAAAGCTCAAGAAAATCGGAAGGAAATTGTTGAAATCGATTTGTGGCAGGGTGGATGAAGCAATCAGTAATTTCTTGTTCTATTGATCTCGTGTTTTCAGAAGGCTTAGACGTTAGGTCTCTAAAGACAACATTGGTGCTCAGCTCATGGAAACAGACAAAAATGAAATTGGCCGTGCTCTTTTCCTTTTCTTTTACCTTTGGGATTGACAGAGGTGAAGATGGAGGGCCAAAATACGCTGGAGAGGGCTCTACTCGGTCAGAGATGCGTGGAATCCTTCCATCTTGTTTCCTATGAGTCAGAGAGAGCGAGAGAGAGAGAGAGAGACATTTATATATATCATGAGATATTAAAGACAGTTAAAGAGAGGGGGAGAGTGAGTCAGTGTGAGTGTTAGAGAGAGAATTAGTGATAACAGAGATGAAGAGAGGTAGACAATAAGGGGAGAGCAGAGGGAGTAAGAAAGAGAATTGCGGAGAGAAAGGATTGAGTGAGATAGAGAGAGAGAGAAAGAGATGAAGAGTTGAGGTATAGTGATGTATATAAAACAATGAAACACATTGTCACAAAGTTGACAAGGGTTCTAAAGAATCCCAGTGACCCCTCAGCTGGTCGCCTCACAGGACATAATGGTAGCGACAAAAGGCCATCGTCAGGCCTTCATTGCATTACACTGTAAAAAAAAAAAATCACACAAATGTTCAGAATGTGCATATCCCACGCCCAACTCCTTCAATGCCTTCTTCTTCCCTAAAGGTCTTCTTGTCCTGCAGGACAGACAGCTGAACCAGACCATCAGAGGAGCAGAGCGGAGAAGGGGCAGCAGGAGGAGGAGGAGGAATAGAAGCAGGAGGAGGAGGAGGAGGAGGAGGTGGAGGAGTTGGTATCACGGTTCACTTGCCCTGCCTACTCTCTCATAACAACAGCTCTGTACCAGATATGAAGCCAAGCTTGCAAATCTGCTGCGGAGAACCATTTATTCTGTTAAATAAGCTAAATATTTTGTATGCACACAGAGCCACCGATTCCCGGTCACCTGGTACGACATATCCCCTCCCCTCTCTCTCGGCATCCCTGTGTGTGCAACTTGCCAGGAATAGGGTAAGTCAGAAAGGTAAATAATGTTATAAGGAAACTACCCAAGTCAACCTTTGGCTTTTGGATGGGTTCACTGTTGACAAAGACACCAATAAGTGTATCTGTTTTCACATGTGAGACAAAAGATAAACAACCAGAGAAGTCCAAGCGGTACTCGAGTAAACATTGACGATAAGTCAAAGGATCATTAGACCCATATGAAGCCATACGACAAGCCGCGTATTCACCGTGTGGCTGTGGTTCTCCCTACACAATGAAACGTAGACATGTACCCCGCATCTAGGGCTCCACTGGCCAACAGGGCTGCAGGTAGACCCATGCACTAGGACATAGATAGTACACCAGCATGATGTCCGTGCAGGTTTCCATCCACAGCTGGTCAGTACTAGTGGTGCTGGTCCCTCTGTGTAGGGCCCTGTCATGCCTTCGTTTTTCCTCGTGTTTTTCACTCATTTCCTAACGGCAGATATTCCATTTGAGTTTGGACCTTCCTCACTGTCTTTTATGTCTAGTCACAGAAAGAGTTTTTTAAAAAGTGGTGCGCGAACATACCCGCAGGACGGAATGAAGCATTTATGTCTCAAAGCAATAAAATCTCATTAACATCGTGTGTGCAGAGTCTCGGAAGCTCTCCTTCCGAGACGTCTCCAGACGTTGTCCAGACACTGAGTCCCCCGTTACCGTTTACTCTGCTTCAGGAGAAGTAGCTTAAGATCTAGGTGGTGAATATAAAATCAATATGATTGAACATCTAACTGATAATATTTCGATTAGAGACCCAAGGATGAAGTGGAATCTGCATCAGGGACCCAGGGCCATTGAAAGCATCAAAGAGCTTAGCTAATTGGAAGGAAAACTTCCCAGAGTCTGCTGGGTCGGTCATACATTGCGGATGACCCCCAGTGCCCACAGTGCCATGGCCAGATGATGAAGCCAGGCGAGTGTCACCCGGACTCGTGGCCAGGTGTTAAGGTCAGGATGTCACAGTGGCTGGCATTCGCCCCATGTCCGTGCCACAAAATGTTGGAATCCTAAACTTAACTCTGAACGCTCAAAAATATCCAAAAATAATGAACAGATTTACTTCTTGGTCGACTTATAGTTCAGTGCCATTGTGGGACTTTCCCTTTCGGAACCCATGTGTCTTTTCCAGTAGTTAATGGTGACATGCACACTATTCTAAACTAGTCACATTACATGTAGGACCACAATACACACTAGTACAGACTATGAACAATCTATTGCAAGCATACAACTTTACCTATGCCTTCTGAATGGTCCACAAACTTTATTAATTAAGCTGAACGCTTATCTCAGACCTCCAAGGAGAAGGGCTTAAGATGATGTGGGCTCTTTGTCCGTTTGAAGGACTTGTGGCCACTGAATACAGATCAGAATCATTAAAAGGCAGGTGATGGTCCGTCATGCTGCTCTACGATGTTTACAGACCGGGATGAACCAGCATCCAGCTCTGTCCTTCCCAGATGTCTAATTAGAAGGTCAGGAGGCTGCATCGGTGAGACAAACCATCGACCAGAGTCATGGACATTCACGTCACGTTGTATTGAGGAATGCATTGTAAGATATTTGTTGTTGTTACCGAACTCATTGGTCCAAGTGAGTACAGGATCCGCGGAGGACCGCCTCCACGGATCCCCTCACTGTCTGTGGGCAGCTTTTTGGAAGGTTGCTAACTGTTGCTGACTTGATACAACCACCGCTATGACCGCGTTGAACCTGCTGATGATCAAGTAGAGGACTGCTCTGTTTGGCAGACAATCATATTCATCCATATTCACAGAGAACCAGAACCTTTTTTTACATCTACTGAATTAACAATATGAGGAGATGACTCATTGTAGCCAGTATCCAGGAAAGAGAAACCAAAGATAGAAGCTTCACTGATTTGGAAATGATCTCGATTTTGAAAAAAAAGCCTTTGTTAATTATGAAACTTTACACCTCAGCAGAACGGTATCATGCATGCAGCACAACAGCATATTGTACATTTGAATAAATGCTTGGCAACGTGTTTTTATAATAGTGATGTTGACTGAGAATTGAATCGGATGTTGACTCCACGAAACGAAACAACAAAAAAAAACGGAACACGATACTTTGCCCCCCGGAGGAGACATCATGATGTAAAACTTTAATCCATGAAGCGTTGAGCATAGACTTTGACAGATTTCTCGGCTCTGGGAGAAGTCCGCGGGCGCGGAAAGGACTCAGATGTCATGAAGCTGGTGACTCATTCCCGCTGGACGGCCTCGGATAGGGAAGTCCTCAGACAGCGCCACCAAATCTACTTATGCTCACCCACTTTGTCTCCGCAACTGGGGCCCCGGGACCAAACTCATTTAGCGTAAAAAATGTTTGGCTGGATGCTCTGGGATGCAGGACGATATTTGGGTGACCGAATAAGTCGTGAGTCATGACTAAGCTCCTCCTATCCCACAAATGTATGCTGTTATGGTCTGGCTCACAAGACCACAACAAAAACGACCAAGGGAGGACGGAGGAACGATAATTAAAGATATAATTTATTTACAACTAATAGAATGTGCAACATAACCATGACCAAACAGAAACCAAACGAAAAAAGGAAACGGTGGCTCGGACGGAGCTTCGCTGGCGGCAGGCAGAGAGAGACCGAGCAGACTGCAACCCTCTAATATAGACACAGGTCACAGGTGTTTCCCATCAGGGCCCCGCCCCGCCATCAGCCACTGCAGGGGGGGAAGGGAGAATACAGAAGGAGAACACCTAGACCGGCCTGGGCCGTCACAATGCAAAGAAACCACTGGAAATGATAACGACAGATTGAGATTGGTCATTAATTTTCTTTGCATTATCCTCTTGGTACGAGTCTAAAATAAGGATGATCAACTGTGTTTCAAACATAGCTAATCGGATGAGGAAATATTCAGCCTAGCCTTGACTGAGCCTCCTTAAAACTGTTTGCAACCATGATAATGTCTTTCATTAATCACAAAGCCAGTGAGCACGTTGTGTTCTGTCAGTGGTGTGGTGAGTGGTTAGGTTTAGGTTTCAGGTGTAAAAATGCATGCCCTTGAACCATCCCCTTGAACACAGCAGCCTCAAGAAGCGTCCTTCAACCATGTATGAAGGAGAGATGTCTTTTGAAATGTTGCCCCTTGCTGTTGTGCAACTACTTTGTGTCCGGGAATCTTTTTAAATGCATTTTTTAAGAAGCTGAAGGCGAAGAGGAAGGAGGAGAAGAATCTACCTAAAGCTACATTTCCCATCTTAAGGAATGGTACCATTGACATTTTCCTTATGCATACAGGGACCGTATAAAGACGTCTAATTATCTGGACTGTAATTACTAGAGTAACAAGGAAATAAAGCTTGACCTGAAGTGGCTGCCTGATTAATTCAGACTGAAAAAGTTCTGGTCGTTCCCACTGGAGTTATCTTATGGCCAATACCCTCTAATTAATATTAATATTGTAAACACAGATGCCCCCTTGCCTACACAATTAATTTAGCACACTTTCCTCCAAAGCGACTTCAGATAGAAAAAGGAGAAGGTAGGGGGTTTGATTATCTCTGCTCTGATGAATCCAAGCAGACTGCAGACATTGTGATTCAAACCCAGTATCTCTTGTCTGGGAGTCAGTCTTAACTTCGACACCATCTTGCCCAATATCTTTCCCCACACGTTCCATAGCCATATTTGGTTGATGACATTGCGATGCTACACAGCCCTGATATCTCCACCACCGGTTCTACATGTGCACACAGAAAAGCACATGTGCATGAGGACACACACACACACACACACACACACACACACACACACACACACACACACACACACACACACACACACACACACACCTTCCTCCATTCATTTCAGACTTTGAAACGCATTTGCATTCCACCTATCATGGAGGGGCAGCTAATCTTATCAAGTATGGAAACTAACACAGCAAAGGAACTCACACACTCTCTGTTCGTCACTCACACCATCGGGGCGAGAGAGAGAGCAGGAGAGAACAGGAGAGCGATGTAAAAAGATAAGTTAAGAATATGTCCAAGGTTGGCACAGGCGTAGGATCAAGAGATCAGCTTTGCACAGATTTGCTGCTACAGCGAGAAGCCAAACTCAGGCAGCAACCACACACACACACACACACACTCCATTCACTTTCCCACTCACTCCAAACGCCTTCGCCATACTTTTACAATCCATGTTTTCTCACTTCCCCTCTCTGCAGATCTCTCCATCTCTCTGCCAGTTGGCAAAACAAGCACTCGTGTTTTGTCACGCCAGCCCTCGTTTTACGTACCTCTCGCTCTCTTTGTCCGTTCGTGTGCTGTAGCTCCTCACTCGTCCCCCCCCCAGAGTGGCAGTGCCTAGAACAAACTACAACCGCTATGTTCCCTCTCGCTGCCTCTGTGTTGTCTCTCCGGTCTGCGTGCCTGATTCGCTCTTGCTCGCTCTACACCTCAGCCCAGCTCCTGTCAGATGATGCTGGGAAGCTGCCCCTCCTCTCTCTCTCTCTCCTTCTCCCTCTATTCCTGATACTCTCACTCTCCCTCCCTCCCTCCCACTCTCTTTCCCTGACTCTTTCTCTCTCCCCCTCTCTCTCCGTCTCTCTCTCTGGTGCTCTCCCCATCTTTCCGCAGGCTACATTCCATCGCCCACCTCATGATACACAGTGTTCCTGATATGCACTAGAGACACCACTAAAACAATTTTAGTCAGGCATCTGAGTCCAAAGCAACTGAGTCAGTGATGTTTTTTAGATTTTAAGAACAGGTAGGGGTTATGCAAAGTCCACCATCTACCTGTAAGCATTGCTTACACGCTTTTCACACCAAAAGCAAAAGCACAATTACATACAAAGTCAATGCAAAGACCCAAATAGATGCAAATTCTTCGCCGGCCGGCTGCCGGCTGCATGGCTCTAACGACCTGGTTCACGCAGATTTTGAGTGATTCTACTCGCGTGAACGATGCTAATTCCTCATTCGCACAAGTTGAAATATTTTAACTTTCCTGCAAATTCCGATTGATTCTGAATCACTCGCAAGAAAAGTTTGAGTTTAGAATATTGGGTTCGCTTTTGGTGTGAAGGCACCTTTACTGCTCATTAATGACTACATTCCTTGCAAAGCCCAGAACAAGCACACAGAGCCGACATTTAGGCTACTATCTGCAGTACGACCTAGAAAAGAGTCATACTCATATTGACCGTGAGCAGGGCTGTATTTTTTCACATGCTTTGTTCACTTGAACAGGATTCAAGTCTAGTTTGGACATGGAATTGGAAAACTTGATGCTTTATTTGTGCTGACACTGCAGTGGGCTTTGGGCTTAAGTTGATGCGATAAAAGCACAAAAAGTACAAAGAAATGTCTGAAAGGCACACAGCACACCGCTGTGCATTTTCCGGCTTGCACAGGAAGTCATCGGCACAACAAGACAGGACCCTGAGATGGGACATCCATGACCCATCTGCCTCCCCCTTGTGTCCTGGTTTAACATCATGAGGACAACATTTAGAACATCAAGGAACACATCTGCACTGTGATTGGTTGGACATTGTCCTCCAATCGGAAGACTGGATCACCCCCTCAATAATAATGTTGAAAAAATGACTGCAACTCTTTGGAAAGTGTTATCAGCTCATTTGAATACCCAAGGCTACTGTCTAGTGTAATGAATGGACAGCACAAAATACATTGATCCATATCCACTCCTGTTATCCTTATACTTGCTCTAACTAACGCCTATATGTATGCTTCCTATGGTCATATATAAAGGCCAGTCTTTTCATTTCCACAAAGTCATGGCTGCATTCCACTTCCAAGATTAGCACAAGTAAACATTCAGACAGATACACTCAATTTGGTTTGGTGCCATCAGTATTCCAACCAAAACCAAAGCGCCCATGAATAATGGAATGGTTGGAAACTAAATTCGGGGAATCAATTATCAACTTCAACCGGGCCCCATGTGACGGTAACCCCACCTGAACCCCCAAAACACCTCACCAAATGGGACGGTAACCCCACCTGAACCCCCAAAACACCTCACCAAATGTGACGGTAACCCCACCTGAACCCCCAAAACACCTCACCAAATGTGCTGCACCTTGCGCAGCAGAGTGTCAGAGAAACTCTCTCTCCTGGGGCTCAGGGAAACCCTCCTGTCCATTCCTCGGCTGGTCGGCTCCGCCGCTGTCTCTCCGCGTCTGCTGAGCGAAGGAGGCCTATGCCTTCCACCAGGTGCCCGTCAAGCTGCTCCAAAGAAGGCTCCAGGTTGCGAGGTGTTCCTCTGGGTCTGCATGTCCGATTCCGCCAGAGTGAGTAACCTTGGCGGTTGTGAGCCACACTCGCAGAGAGAGGGGTGGGATGTGGATTTGTCCACACCCAACCCAAGTGCCGGTGTTATCTTACAGGTAATACCAGAGATAGTCGGCCTAATCTCTTTGTTCCAGAGCACACAGCCTCCAAGGCACATGCAGCCTGAGCAGTTTCTGAGGAGCATGAGAAACCGGTTCTACGGTTAGTTTTTCCCGCCTTAGTACTTGGGATGAACGGACATATCCTGCGGGTTAGTTTTTCCTAGTGGGTAACTATCCACTACAATATGTCTAACACTCTCCTTCTCTCTCCCCCTCTCTCTCTCTATTGACTGTCTGACTTCAATGTTTACTTAAATACCCCCCTCTCTCCCTCCTTTTTCCCTACCTATCTCCTGACTTTCTTCCCTCTCAACCGACCTTCCCTACCTACCTCCCTTGGTCCCTCTCCTATTACCTCTCAACCTCCAAACCATTTCCCTCCCACCATCTCTCACTCTCTAACTTACCCCCTACCCCTCTCCCACCGTCCCTCCCTCCAGACTGCGTTAGTGACCACAGCCACAGTCAGCCGAAAGTCAAGTGTGTAGAGAGATTAGAGCCTCAACCGGCAGGTCTCTCAAGGTCTGCCAAGGTCTTACAAGAAGAGAGGTGCTACATAAAATCAAAATGAACTTGGAACCACACTCAATTTAATTTTTAAGTCAACGGAAGAGTTGGCATGGACCGGCTGCTGGTTTACAACAGGTGTGTGCAGGTGAGTCGGCAGTGGCTGCAGACTCTCGAGTTGATCAAGTTTTTTGTTTAGCGCATTTAAGTCTCCTTTACTGGCCAACAACTTGCCGTCTCACTGGCTTCCCCGTCCTCCCCCTCTGTCTCTCTCTGGTGGCGAAGTATATAATCCCTACACGTCCTCCAACCCCTCACCGCACTCCATGCTAATACTTATTTTTATTCACCAGGAAACGTTGTGTCGGTGTGAGGCCCCCGGTGCAGAGATACATTGACCATCTGAATTCACAGCGTGGCTCTGGCAGGCAGTGTGGGAATACATGTATAATATCAGCATATAGTGTGTGACGTGTGGGATGCTGTACGCTGCAATTTTCCTGTCACGTGATACGCACGGTAGTCCGTGATTGGGTATCTGGAATATTACATTTTTAATATGGCCACGCCAATTTTAACGGATAATATAAAAAATTTCATATAAAAAGTATACTGCCCTTCGGATGTGCCTGGGGCTTCCAGTGTAAGTAATATATGTAGTATAGATAACGTCATGTGGTCAGAGGCTGATGGATTTAACGATAGCTCAATGTTAGGGCTTACTGTGTGCTTTATGTACTGATGGTACTGTTTGGGCTCTTCAGTTTGGCTACAGTATTTATAATAGCTGTGGTTTCATTAGGGTCAAGCACTCTCTGAGAATATCCTGGTGGCAAGCGGGTTCAAACCAGGCCTCACACATTAAGGGATAAACCACAGACCAAAAGCCACAAAAAGAAAATCGATAAAATTTTAAAAAGCAGTGCCATAGGAATCCTCTTGGTGAATATGAATTTATTTTTAAATAATGCATTTAATCCATCATCAGATATGAAATCTAGTTAAAGGTGTGGTACGTATCGACAGAAAGCGGTTTGAGTGCCTCTTGTATGAATTCCACAGTATAATTAAGAATCATTTTTTTGGAGGGGAGGGATGAAACATTTTGATTAAATAAAAATCTGAAAAAGTTCAATCGATCAATCCAGCCCAATTTCATGGCTGTGATTGCGTTTTCAAGAAGCAATTGATGTGTGTTTGGTAAGGTCATGAGAAGACGGAGGTTTGTAAAAGGAACCGTTAATAAAGTGGATTATCACTAGTGCTGCAGTAGGTGCTACACGGAGCCCCACTGGTTTCTATAATTATCTCAGAGTCTGGACGGGCACCGTCTGCTGATCCTTCACCGCTGGCCCAAGGCCCATTGTTGGACTGGGAACAGGTGAGGAAGGGAGGGAGGGAGAAGGAGAAGGAGGAAGGAGCAGGGGAAGAGAGAGGGAGGGAGAGGGAGGGTGGGGCAGGGGGAGAGAGAGAGAGAGAGAGAGAGAGAGAGAGAGAGAGAGAGAGAGAGAGAGAGAGAGAGAGAGAGAGAGAGAGAGAGAGAGAGAGAGAGAGAGAGAGAGAGAGAGAGAACAGTTGCTAGACACAAGGTCCCTGACTCCATTAATGATACAAGGTGAACATAAACATGACTCAGCATAATACAAGTTTAACATTTTTCTTTGAATGTAGGCCTTTGAGAAGTTTTTCTTATAATGTACATTCTTTGAGATTTTTATTTGAGATGAATTTATAAATTCACATTGGTCAGGCTTTTGTGATCTACATATCAGACATTAGAGCATAACTGCTTCAAGGAGGACTTGAATATGTTTTACATAGGTTTACACACACACACACACACACACACACACACACACACACACACACACACACACACACAGCCTGTTTCCAGAGCTGATTGATAGACCGCCACAGACATAGGGAATCAGCCACAGAAAAACAACAGATGCAGTCTCCACTGTGCCTATAAATCATCCTGCTGATATTCAGAGTGCCTGTGGACAAGAGCTGTTAGCACTGCTTCCCTGTCTGGACTAGCCTCTGCTAGGCTCTATAGCCTCTTGATAGCATCAGCACTATAGCATCTTGACAGCCTCGGCGCTATAGCCTCTTGACAGCCTCGGCGCTATAGCCTCTTGATAGCATCAGCACTATAGCATCTTTATAGCCTCGGCACTATAGCCTCTTGACAGCCTCGGCGCTATAGCCTCTTGACAGCCTCGGCGCTATAGCCTCTTGATAGCATCAGCACTATAGCATCTTTATAGCCTCGGCGCTATAGCCTCTTGACAGCCTCGGCGCTATAGCCTCTTGACAGCCTCGGCGCTATAGCCTCTTGACAGCCTCGGCGCTATAGCCTCTTGATAGCATCAGCACTATAGCATCTTTATAGCCTCGGCGCTATAGCCTCTTGACAGCCTCGGCGCTATAGCCTCTTGACAGCCTCGGCGCTATAGCCTCTTGATAGCATCAGCACTATAGCATCTTTATAGCCTCGGCGCTATAGCCTCTTGACAGCCTCGGCGCTATAGCCTCTTGACAGCCTCGGCGCTATAGCCTCTTGATAGCATCAGCACTATAGCATCTTTATAGCCTCGGCGCTATAGCCTCTTGACAGCCTCGGCGCTATAGCCTCTTGACAGCCTCGGCGCTATAGCCTCTTGATAGCATCAGCACTATAGCATCTTTATAGCCTCGGCACTATAGCCTCTTGACAGCCTCGGCGCTATAGCCTCTTGACAGCCTCGGCGCTATAGCCTTGGTGCTATAGCCTCGCCGCTGAAGCCTCTTGATAGCTTTGGTGCTATAGCCTCTTGATAGCCTCAGAGCTATAGCCTCTGCGCTATAGCATCTTGATGGCCTCAGTGCTATAGCCTCTTGACAGCCATGGTGCTATAGCCTCTTGACAGCCTCGGTGTTATAGCCTCTTGACAGCCTCGGCGCTACAGCCTCTTGACAGCCTTGGTGCTACAGCCTCGGTGTTATAGCCTCTTGATAGCCTCTGTGCTATAGCCTCAGCGCTATGGGCAGTGGTGGCTAATTGAGCTCTCCAGGTGTCTTGTTCTGGTGTTCATCCAGAGACAGGAGGCCGGCGAGGGGCCCTGGAAGTTGTGATGGCTGTTGCAAGAAGAAGCTTATCGGCACATGACGTGAGCCAAGAACACGCAAACAGAGCCGGGAAGCTTGAGGACAAACACACAAGGACAAACAGCGTGTGCACCATTTTATCAGACATGAAAGAGTTCCTTACTTCCTTCTTCCTTACCTCCCACGCTACCTCCCTCCCACCCTCCCCTCCATAACTTACTCCCTGCTACCTTCCCTAACTCCATCCCCTTTTCCCCGCTCCCTCCCTGCTTGCCTACCTCCCTCCCTCCCTCCCTCCCTACCTAACCTTATATTATTACTTGCCGGCCGACTTGCACCTTAGTCGCAAGTGTGTTGAGGAATGACAGCAACGTGTGTGTGTGTGTGTTTCTAGATTGTACCACTTAGAGTGTATTCAAATACACTTAATTAGGACATGCCACCCCCTTTTCAGACATAACTTATCTCCAGTATGTCCAATACCCATGGAGAGAAATTTCAGGAATACAGAGAGTGGTGTCTGTAAGCGTCCATAAAAGCAAGCTTAACACAGCAGGCTGCACCACAAAACAAAAACAAACACTCATCCAACTGTAGCTGTAAGAGAAAGCTAATGAGCTTCATGTTTAGCTCCTGTCATTTAGATGTTATCTCGACCGCTAAGATGGTCATCTAGGGTCGAAATCTATGTCCACTTCCACTGAGGCCGTACCTAAGAAAAGCTGTGATTAAAAAGATAAAGGACATAATGAAGCTGAATAGAACACAATAACTAATTGGCCCTCTTATGTTTTGTCACAACACAACAGAGACCCACACAAGCTCTTATTGGCATTCTTCCAACTGTTTTCTGTTCTGAGCTAATCATCGCATAAGATTATTATTATTTAAAGCAAATAAGCAATTTAGTTAGGGAAACATTATTGTTCTTGTAAAGCTGTGTTTGAAAGCCTAGATTATTTGTTGGCATGCCACTAAATGAATAGATTGAAATACACACACGTCAATGAATTTTGGCCGGCAAATTGACACACAGGCGGTGTAACTATGTCAGGAAAATGTATTAAATCCTACAATCCCTCCCGGTACTTCAAGCCATTCCACAGGACAACCTGCTTGAGAACCACTCCACCTGAGACATCCAGAGAGTGCATCACTTCACATGCTCACGCTGTATCAGCCTACTCTGGGAAACCATCAGGTCCCTTGGGCTGCGAGGGAGTCTGGAGCTCCAGATTGATTTTCTATGTCTTACATGCAGGGATCGGAGGTGGACTTTGAATGTAATTGATTTGTATTGTTGAGTAACTGTGCGGAGGAGTCTCCTTCTTATAATGTACTGTATATGTATGTATATGTGTGCGTGTGTGTGTGCGTGCGTGCGTGCGTGCGTGTGTGTGTGATAAGTATGCGGTACTAAGAAACTTGAAACAAATCGGATGGGGGGAAAAACTTCAGATCTATGTGTCTGCATTTGTGTGTGTGTGTGTGTGTGTGTGTGTGTGTGTGTGTTTGTCTTTGTGTGCATGTGAGTATAAGCATTTGCAAGTGTCTTTGTGTCTCAAAGCCAATGTTTATTTGTTTATTTGTGTGTGTGTGTGCGTGCGTGCGTTTGCGTCACCTCTTAGAGACGGTCCTGTGAGAGCTGTCATCTAGTAACCTGACAGGTGTTGGATTGAGAGTGTGGAAGGAAAAATAACATCGCACAAATACGCTCCTCTCCCCGCCTCCATCCTGAACTGTTCACACTGATTCGGCAACATCCTGTGGAGGCTCGCTGAACTGTAACTGAGGTGGATCCATCAGAGTCAGCGTATTATTACCTCTGCTACCCCAGCGGTCAATCAACAGTGGGGGTTATTCTTCCCGTGCATGTGGTGCATCCAAAATAACGTTCCCACTCACAGGAACCAAAAATATATAAGTACTATATAAGTATAAGTATATAAGTACCCTCCCGTTCCTGCTGATGGTTACCTAATCAGGTGTGAGTCAGGGTGGCTAAACCAGGCCTGTAGCACGACTCATTTGTTCTGGATGGTTCTCTCCCGTCTCCCTGTTTGACCTTGGCAACAGAAGCATTGTAGAAACCGGGATTTATTTTCCAATACTGAAAGCCTTAAAAACAGGGCTCAATGCAAGTAGCACATTGCTGAATTGTCCATAAATAAATATTGTATAATTCCACCTGTTCTTATCTTGTTTATACAAGCCTCAATCTTCCACAAAGGTCAACCCAAACCCATTGGAGAGATACAGGAACAAAATAATGATTCCTAGAACCATAAATGAGTCTGATGCAATTACACATAATAAGATAGTATATATAAGTAAGTAAGTAAGTTTGGGTAAGCTACACTAGATAGCATACATCAGAGTAAGCTAGCCTTTTCTGCAGAAAGCTAGCCTATGCTACAGAGAGATACCACATGCTACAGTAAGCTCGCCTATGCTACAGCAAGGCAGCTTATGTTACAGTAAGAGAATGTATACTACAGTAAGCTAGTGTATGCTACACTAACCTAGTGTATGCTATGCCAAAGTTAGGCATAGTATGCTACATTAGCCTATTGTATGCTATTCTAAGCTTTTGTACGCCTCAGTGGGCTAGTGTATTCTACACTAGCCAAGCATATGCTGCAGCTTTATAGCTGAACCTCTGCAGGTCAGAGTCTCAATCAGCTCATTTCCTCAGTACTGACTCCATCGACTTTTTTTCTGTTATCAGCTTACCCTCACAACCCCACTTCATACACCAAGTCCAGGGCCAGCTATTAACGACGGACTAAAGAGAAGCAGACAGACAATTAGATGCCTCGTTGGGTCGTTCTCAAGCTCGACGTTCAGTGCTGAGGAGTACTTAATTACTACCATGGTTCCTAATGTCAGTACACGACTGGCCTGCCTTTACACCTGCCCCCAAGCCTGCCTAACTATCTGTCTGTCTGCTTGCCTGGCTGTCTGCCTGCCTGTGTGCCTTCCTGACAGCCCACATTCCTGTCAGCCTGCCCACCTGCATGCCTGTCAACCTGCCTTTCTGCCTGCTTGCCTGCCCACCTGTCTTCCTACCTGCCTGCCTTTAAGGTAAGCGGGTGAGCTTAAGGTAAGCAGGTAAGCTTAACGTAAGCAGGTAAGCTTAAGGCGGGTGCATGCCTGCTTACCTGCTTACCTTAACTCGGTCCGGGTTTTAGCTGAGAAACTGTTCCATGGACACCAGTAAGCCGACCGCTGGGTCAGCACATCGATACTAAACTGGTGGACATCCTGCTGCGATGCACGCAGGAGATCTCGCCTGCTGTCAGTACAGTATTGACTTGTTGTTTTAGTGAATGGCCCCATTATAAGAAGCTGTGGTACTTCACAGCCTCCTCAAGTCCCTTAGTCCCAACCCTACCCTGCCTCATGATGTCCCTTAACCCTGCCCCAATAATAATAAATAAAATATAATAAAAGCATTTGTATATTGCTTTTCAATACCAAACCAAATCACTTAACATACAGAGTCTGTATATGTGTGTGCATGTGGTGGAAGGGAGGGGGGGGAGGAATATGACACCTGATTCACTACCAGGGTGTAGCACTCACCTGGGTGATGCACAGTAGCTAGTATACCCATGAAGACTCAACACTCACACTGGCTTATCAACCCTTCAACCTAACCTGAACCTGCCTTGAAACACCTACAAATATGTGTGTGTAAATGTAAGAGTCTAGCGAGAGCTCAAATTGGATAAATCAAACACGATCACATCACAGCGACATAACCGTATACCAACTGCCAGCAGGTTCCGGGGTTATTTCTATACCTTTGAAAAACCATGTTTATTTTAAGCCTCCAACCCATACAAGCATCCGCCGATGGCACCGCTTTGGTGAGAGCAGATGAGAGGCTGGGATCAACTGGGAACAACATCCGGAATAACAAGTCATGTTAAAATGTCACGGCATTTATACCGCCTCCTGATTCCAGGCTGGCAGGGAGCCACAGACAGACAGACAGACAGACACAGAGTGGAGAGCTGCCATTATCTGCACCAATCAGCTTAATGAGCCTTTAATTAGGAACACTGTGCTGTGCTGGGAGCTCGAGTGCCATTAAAACAACACACCACAGTGCGTTCACGACTTGCCCCGCCCGACGGGAGACTATTTTAACCATAATGGTCCGGGGCGGCGTGTGGTCCTCGTGTCTCGTCAGAGAGCAGGTGGTCCTAACCGCCACGCTGAACAGTAAACACTGAAGTTTTCCGAATTCTCATCTTGTGGTAACACAGTTCTGGAGTTCTAAATTCCTGTCTCATACAATAAAGTTCTGAGTTCTAAACTCCTGTCTCTACAAATAAAGTGTGTGATCGGAATTCCTATCTCCAAAAAAGTCGTGTTAAAAATGTCTACCTCACACAGATAAAGTTATGTTCTGAATATCAATGTGATATGAATAACTTTATGCGTTCCCAATGTTTATCTTATTTAGTATTCCTCTGCATTAAATTGCACTTGTCTGCAGTGCACACGTCTAAAGACACATACAAATAAGCATGGGTGGAGGCACGTCCCCAAAACCAACACATACTCATTTAGGACAGTCCGGGACGGGTTAACCCAGACCAATTCCACACCCAGCTTACCCGTAATCCATCTGTTTGCACCTTGGGCTGGCATGCAACGCCTGCCTGCTAATGAATGGCATGCACCACTGTAGGTCCCTGTGCTAGATGACTGACTAGTAAAACAGTACACATACACCTCGACCGACTTCACATATACACACTAGAGACGGGGGAGTACAGCAGTGCAGAGCCAAGGTCGCAGTCCATCAGAGTCAAGTCTGTTTTCAATGACAGACGCAACCAGTCCAAGCAGCTGTCGTCCGTCTGACACAGAGCAGTTCATCACACTAGGAGGAAGGGTGCCACAGAACCTAATGAGACAACAATAGAAACCCATAGTAGACGTGGATTATAGAGACCAATAGTACTGGAGACCAATAATAAAGACCAGTAGAGACCAATAGTACTAGAGACCAATAGTAGACACCGATAGACCAATCAAAGAGTGACCTGTACCCCTTTATTCTACTTGCTAATGTATACATTTGTATAAAAACTCTAATATAACGGAACGCTGTTCGGGGATCAGTCTCCCAGAGAGGAGACTCTTGTATGCATACCTTGAAACCCTTATATTCTACAACTATTGTTTGCTACCTTGCCTTTAGAAGTCCCATCTGTCCTCGACGTAATAACTCATAAATAAATTGCCGCGACACCAATGGTGGACCAGTAACAGGCTTGCAGGATGATAACCTCCCACGAGTTAAGTTATAAGTTAAGTTATCCTTTATTTATCCCTTTTTGGGGGAAATTCTTTCTCTGCTTTTGACCCATCTGGGAGCCGGTGAACACCCAGAGCAGTGGGCAGCCGCAGTGCAGCGCCCGGGGAGCAGGTGGGGGTTTCAGGTGCCTTGCTCAAGGGCACCTCATCCGTGGATGAGGACGTAGGAGAGTGTTGCACAACCACTCCCCCCAGCAATATTTTTGCCTACCGGTCGGGATTCGAACCGGCCACCCTCCGGTTACCGGTCCAACTCTTTAACCAGTAGGCCACGGACGCCCCCCGAGTTGGCGAGTCCTGAACTTACATGTGTGGCCGACAGCGAGCCACTCTCACTCACTCTGCTCTTTTCTATTCCTTCCAATTCCACTCGCCATGATTCCGAGTCAGGGATCAAAAGCAGTGGTACGTTCTGAAAGATTATAAATCATTAATGAATTGTGCCGTGAGCTCGCAGCAACTTGGGACATAAGAGGAAAAGAAAGCAATAACCCAACTCACTGGATCGGGATGAATAATTAAATAGTAACTTCCTTAATCGTACTGGCTAGCTGGCAATGAAGGGAGATAAGAAGAGAGGAAGAGGGAGAGCGGAAGAGGGTGAGAGAGTGAGAGAGAATGAGAGAGAGAGAGAGATAGAGAGGGTAAGAGAAGAAGAGATGGAGTCTTTAAATCGATCTGCCGGTTAAGCTAAAGAGAACACAGAATCAGCGCCACTCTTCAGAGTGTAATTGGAGCGCTGTGTCGGGGAGAGCTAGCATGTAGCGGGACGTGCTCTGCCAGTGTACGCCACGTGGGATAGCACTAGCATGCGCCGCAGCAACCTTGTGTTAGCAAGTCTAAGTTGAGCGGTCTCTAGCAGCCGCCTTAATTAGATGTAGCAGTGGTAGGGGGTATGGAGAGTTGTATCAAGTCCCCTCTAATGACCCTACTCACCCCTCCGTTTTCACAGTCCGCCTTTCCCTCTCTGTCTCCCCCCTTCTCTTCCACTTCCTCCTCTCTCTCCTACTCCCTCCTCTCTCTCCCACTCCCCCCTCTCTCTCCCCTCGTTATTGACCACTAGTCTGCTCACTAATGATAACTGTAATAACAGTGCACAGAGACTTCCACTGCACCGTAGATGACCTCTCCTGGCTCAGCATGGGAGTGCAATTACTTGAACTGTGGAACATAATTGAGTGCATGAGTAGGAGAAGGACACATACAAAGATCCGAGGTGTGTGCGTGCTTGCGTGCCTTTGAATCCATTGGAGTGTCCTTCGAACTTCATGGAAAGAACATTGAAAAGACACCTCAAGCCATTGAGCATTCCTCTTAAATGTCTATTCAATAATCTAATAACAATTACAATTTGATTAATGGTCCTTAATGGTCCTTTTCCATGATATGACAATATTGGATTTTTTTCCAGATGGATGAACACGCAGTTGGTTCTGCAGCTGATATCATTATATTGATGAACTATTAACATTTGATTTCATTGATATTTACTTAGCCGTCGAGCCAGATACATCAGTAAGGAGCAGGTAGGTGCTAGGGCATTTTGCTCAAGGACACCTACAGGTAACACTGCAGACATTGGGTATGGAACCCAGAACCTCTGGGCTGGAAGTCGTCGTGGAACACCCTAACCACTAGACTATCCTGGTGGTCTTTCCCTTATCGTTGACTTTGCATTCGGAGCATATTCTGTCATTTATCCCTTTGAAAAAGTACAGGGAGTCAGAAGGAAGGAGTGAGGTGGTGTTCTCTTTACACATGAATGAGAGCTGTCACTCTCTCTGGATCTCTGAGGGCCGTGGCTCCACACACACACACCATCCAGGCGGATGTGTCACAGCAGCATATCCTCCCCCGTCGGCTCCTTCCTCCTCCCCTCTAGTACCCCCCGTCATCTCTTCCATGCCGGGGGACTTAGCCTTCAAATATCAAAAGTGTGTGTGTGTGTGTGTGTGTGTGTGTGTGTGTGTGTGTGTGTGTGTGTGTGTGTGTGTGTGTTGTGCACTCAGTTAAGGCTCCAGACTTTTACTGCAGTGCAGAGGCTGAGAGAAGTTGTGTTGATCTTTTCAAATCATTAAAATGGTTCCACTGGCAAAAAGTTGTCGGAAGAATAACTTGAAGGAAATAGAAAACATGATAATATGTGCAATGAATGAATACAACAAAATGAATGGCAGTGTGAGTGTGTCCATCTATGTCGGTTGTTTGTGAAAGTTTGTTGAAACTTCTTGTTTGCCAGCTTTGGTTTTCACAATCCATTAAAACATCATTATTAAAGCTTTTAAAGTATTTATAGGGTAAGAGCGAGCAAGAGAGAGAGATTTAAGCATCAGGTCTCACCATAAACTTCTTGTCCTGGAGGGGGTATTATGGACTCTGCAGACACAGAAGAGACAGGCAATCATTAGGATGAGTAGAATGATAAGGACAATCCAACCTTACAAATAGCAATAGAAATAACCACAATTATGAACAACACATGATTTGTGCAATATTACCCTACCAATTTAGATTATTTTCCATGTTATGTATGCATACATTTTTGTTTGAGGAGGACATTGGACTGTTAAATACCATGGATGGTGTGTACATATTGAATGGAGTCCACTTTAATTTACATAACTTTGAAAAAATAAACCGAAAAACATTCCCATCATTGATGTTGATAAATTTAATGATGGGCACCACCAGTAATCCGCCATGTCAGACGCCAGGCAAATCTGATCATCACAGAACAAACATCCAGCATGAAAGCTCACATTGATCAGTCATTATTGCACACTGTGAAGCCGTTGACGTCAGAAGGGATGAAGGAACACTTCCCTGTGCATTCTGCCTCTTCTGTCTTCTGTCTCTCTCTCTGTCTCTCACTATCTCTCGTCCCCGCTCCCTCCTAGCTGACAGCTGTTTGCTGGTTATAAACACAGTGGCTCCGAGACACAATGGATGGTCTGCAATTCCAGCCGGCACCCGGCCAGCCTCCGGAAGCCCTCCAAAATGCAGTCTTGGCCCAATATCCCAAATGCCTAAAGTATATAAAAATGTGAGTTTTTTGGCCACGGGTCCAGATTAGGGTCGAGACAGTTACATCAAAGTGATCAAAACTGACTAAAGCATACCATACCTGTAGAATAATACCTGAGGAAGGGAATCCCTAGTCTTCAGAAGAAAGAAAGACGATAGAGCGTAGGCTATGGAGTGAAGGCTGTGGTATAAGCGGAGGGAGGATCCTGTTTTCTCATAGGTCCTCTGAGGAGTTCAGCAGAGGCAGGACCAGCTTGCTAAATCCCCCAGGATCCTGTACAGCCAACCCAGTACCTAACCAACTGAAGATTCCTTACCTAACGCACCAGTTTGGAACGTTACCTAAAATGTAGCACTTATGTAAATGAAGACTTTACAATTCTGAAGCTTTTGAACATTTACCATTCAGAATAGTGAGCATTTGTAGCAACATCAACTTTTTAAGATAATGTGTAATAGAGTTGGTCTCGCTTTTGCAGCAGCACACGCAATCCACTCCAAAGTTTTAGTTTAAATGTGTCTCTATGCGCTTCTGTTCTTCAGTTCCATCACGACCCACCACTATCAGGAGGACTTGCATGTTTCGTGTGTGTGTGTGTGTGTGTGTGTGTGTGTGTGTGTGTGTGTGTGTGTGTGTGTGTGTGTGTGTGTGTGTGTGTGTGTGTGTGGCAAGCGGATACATCTGTGAATGTGTGTGTGCATGTGTGCATGTGTGTGGAGGCAAGTGTTTGTGTGTCGAAAGCTTGTGTGGGCTTGATAGCCCAAAATAAATGAAACAAGAAAAACAAAATTTTAAACAAAAACATGTTTACCGAAGGACATATTTATCACGCGGTGAAACAAGTCCCTCGATCTGCATGCCAACCACAAATCAAGTCTGGGAAATGATTCCTGGATGCAGCGCTTTGTTTGCCTTCTCAAAGAAAACCCAGGCGACAACCTTGGACAATCAATCAAGTACTAATCACCACTCCCCCCCCCTCCCTCCCACCTTCCCCACACGTAGCCAATCGAACAATAGTTATTGTCATTCAAGGCCTGACACAGTCCCAGCGACAACCAGTCTTTTCTTCAGTCCACAGATGTGATGCTAATGAAAATAGCTCCGGTGGGAATTGTTTTGAGAGGGAGTTGTTGTTAAGAGGAAACGGTTATTGTTGAACTGAGGACCGAGGTGTTTGAGGGACAGGACTGAATGCCTACCCGACTGAATGTCAACAGAGGATCTACACAGCGGTTCTGTTGTTTGTTTGTTTGTTGGCCGTTGTTGTCATTTAGTGTATTAAGGTGTTAGGTTGTGTCCTTTTGGACTTATGTCCAAGGTCCTAATGTACTGCAACCTTGAATCATGCAAATTAACTGATTTCGATTGAATGATTAAATTATTATTGTTGTTATTATAGTTATTTTTTTATAAAATAACTGATAATAACTGCACTATTGTTATGATTGCACCAAAGGCATCAATTTGTTTTATATGTATCCAATGCTACAGATTTGCATGATCAATCATCACCTTATAATGTAATACATTCAAATATATTACCCTATTTTTCTTGGCAAAAATGTCCTGCTTCTATAATCCGTAAGATAGTGGTCTCAAACTTGATGTGTGATGCCATATAGCTGAGAGCATTACTGCTATGTTGAAATGACATTTATCCTTAGTCGAGTTACCATGCGGCTGATACTGAAATCCTAGTGCTGCCAGTTTGAAGATAATTCCCACGTCTACCTGCTCCCGATGTCGTTCAGAACATCAGCAGATAAATTCATGAGACGGTCGTCCCAAAAGTGGGAAACGAGGTGAGACAGTAATAATGATACTAAATATCATAATGTAATGACACTTGGTCGTAGTTGCAATGTATACGTGTTTAATACAAATTGATGAATTAATGTCGCTCACTGTGTCCATGTCTCCTTGCATGCAGGCCTGTTGATATGTTTGTGTGTGAGTTGATTGGATGATTAGTTAATTGGTGTGCGTGTTTAATTAGTGGATGGGATCCTACTGATTGGCTGTGTGTGTGTGTGTGCGCGTGTGTGTGTGTGTGTGATTTTATTCTCCTGTTTCCTGCATTCCCAGAGAACGGCGGTAACAGCATTTACAGTACGAAGGGTAAATATGAATCCATCTTTTTCAGTCACCTACATAAACTATATAGATTAGTCATTAATTAGTCATTAAAAAATCGAGTCATCTCATTTAAAATGATTTAAAGAATGTTTTAGCATAGATTATGTGTCAGTAGAACTACTGTTCTGGTAGTATCATGCCTGTGTCACTGGTGGAAGAATAGAGCAGAGGGGAAATCTGCTATCAGAGTGGCAATGCTATCAGATTGCAACGCTGTGTAACTTGAAGACAGCTTCAAGTCAAGCCGACAAGGGCCGAGGACGTGCAAAGCTTTCACGCTTTCTATGTGTACCATCTTGACTTAAAATACCAAGGCAAGTTGATTTGTAAAGCCCGTAATGGTAATTATAGTTCAGGCCCGTCCTCACCTTAAGAACCCTCAAAACAGAAAAAGAGTCTGCCAGCAAGAAGAGAAATCATTAGAAGAAACACATCTCTGAAATCATTAGAAGGAACACATCTCTGCTATTGCTAGGAGTGAGTTGAGAATATATATATATATACACAGTATATAAGGTAAAATAATGAAAAAGATAAAAGCTAAAAAAACATCAGGATTCAGAAAGGTTGTTAAATAATGATGGATGAGTATTTCCATTGTATTCAGAAATATATTGAGAGAAGAGCAAAACCAATGTAACAAGCAAAAATATAAAAGCCAGTGTCATGAAGGCTTAGATTTTGGAGTAAACTTGGTCCAAGTATATGGGTTGTAGTGTGGTATCAAAGAGAGAGTTGCAAGAAAAGAAATCAATAACCAAATCGATAACCAAGCCCCTACACACTGGCTTCTGTATGCAACCCCACGGCTATAAACAGCCATATCTTTAATGTTACAACAGATAAATCAGCTTTGCGATACTTTCATACTGCTTCAAACGCTGTATTTTGTCTTTACAGTGCTGACACTTATGTCACTTATGTGTGTGTGAAGTAGGGGTTGTGTGTGTTTGTGTGTGTGTTGCTGTTTGTCTTGCCCTGATGTTGAAACCTCAAATACCCGTCTGTGGGACGGCCCTGTGCCAGAGCCTGTGTTTCTGCTGACAGGCGGAGAGTACCGAGTATCGAGGCAAAACAAACCCTGGACTTATCCACAAACAGCTCCACCTCCACAGGGCGGAAAATATAGCAGTGCACCAAGACAAAACACTTGGACGTTCCCTCCTCTGTGTCTTAACTTACTTTGTTTTTGTCAAGTAACTGAAAGACAGATGGATGGATAGACGGTAGGAACATGTCGATTAACAAAGTCAAACCTTATGAAACACACTGTTCTGCAGCATTAGCAGATATTTTAAATGGTTTTTCATCTATTTCATTTCACTTGATCGTCTGAGCTCTTTCTAGCTCAGGGAGAGATTTGGCAGTCCAGATTCTATCTTCGTGGTCTGGTGTTCATCTTCATATGCCAAAGAGTCATCGAGGCAGTAATACAACTTTGATTAAAATCTGACGGCAATATAACTTACATTAATAACTTTTAACTTTTATTATTTTAAATTCAAAAATAGGTCAAGGGTTACAAAAAAAAAAACGTATAACAGTATTTTTAAAATCAATTTGGGGAGTCAGACCAAAGCTTAGGAAACTTGAAACTGCATATGAAGCATCAAATGTTCGGCTTTACGTAAGCAGAACATTTCCGACGCTGCCCATTTCCATCAATCTTTTCCTTTTTAGGCTGATGGCCTGAGTCCAGTGTGTGCCACTACTCCAACCATGATGGAAAAGAGCGTCAAAGCAGCCGTTTCAATAACCGACCATCAGCAGAACAGCCCAGCTGAGCCTGAGAAATAAGGGCCATCACCAACCTTTAAACTTCCCCATGAGGGCACTATCATGTGCACAGTAGTCCACTGTGATGTACCGTTCTGCACCGTGTATTGTATTGTGCATGTAAGATACAGTTGATATTCAGTGTTCAAGGATCGGCAGGGTTAAATGCTGATTGGCTACCTTCCCAAAGTGTCTGATTGAGTTATGGTATTGACAGTCACTATTTGAGTTATCTGAGTGAATAAGTGCCATTCATGCAGGAAGTTTGTGTCTGAAATGAGGGCAGAGCATGACAAAAACAAATAGATTTTGTTATTTAGTTGTGGTTTATCGTTACAAATAATGTTTTTGTTATTAATCCAAACACATGGGGAAACTCTGGACAAAGGTAGTCTAGATGGAAGACGCCACTCCCTTCGTCATCATCATCATCATCTTTGTCATCATCAGGGTGAAATATGAATGCAATTATATTATTCATAATTCAGTTTTTTGTGGGGTCCTGCAGAGAGGACCATCCATCTCAACTTAATGTGTTGCTCCTTCGTTGCTTAGCTGCCAGGTGCAAATGTTCCTGGGTTCGATTCTTGCTCATTGATTGGAATTCTTTACTGACACGTGTACAAAGATAAGCATACAATTGTACATCAGGTCAAAAGGATAACACAAAAAAGCCCATAGGCTTATTTCAATTGCGAAAAATAAGTTCCATTGTTCCATTGTGGTCCCATTCCCTTTTCCCATGTAAAACGTATCAGTGAGAAAGATACCTAACCGTCCCTTAACCATTAAAGGTCACTTTGGATGAAAGCATCTGCTGAATTGGTAATTACACCTAACAAAAGCACAATCACTCCTCTTCTATCATACTTTTTCAAAAGCTTTTTTTCCCTACTTTAGCCAACGATGATAGAGGATACCATTATGTTCCCAAGAAAATGTTTAATCAAGCTGGAAAGCAACATATTATGGTGAGACAATTTTTGCCAGAACGGGGTCTAATTTGCAGTTTTGTTTGGATTATAATTTGGTTTGAAATGACAAGCAATCGCAAAAGTGTTATCGGTGGTAATTTGCATTAAAACTGTATTGTTTGTGAAAAAAAGGACTCAATTGTACGAACAAATAACATCAGGCGTGAATAAAACATAGCGGCTACGATTTCCGCTTCTTTCATTCCTTATACATAAATGGTCCTCATTTATATAGCGCTTTTATCCAAAGCCCTAGTGTTGACTCAACCACGCAGTGCAACAGCCAGCTCGTCAGGAGAAAGTAGGGTGAGGCGTCTTGCTCAGGGACACCACGACACTCAGCTAGGAGGAGCCGGGGATTGAACCACCAACCTTGCGGTTACCAGCCAACCCGCTCTACCTCCTTAGCTAATGCCGCCCCTACATTAAATGTTGTTTTCTCACAATGCTTTTCAATGGAAGCGAGGGTATGTGTATCAAAGAAGAAAGTTTTGAATTAAAAAACTAATCAAAAGTGTTTAGCCAAGAGACTAGTTAGTTCAGTTAGCACTGAACTCCAGATGTAGTGTAGCCTTGCTTATGGGCAGGTGCTCACTTGAATATTGATTGTGGTGTTCACGGGGAGAACATAGAAACTCCCCACAGAAAGGTCCGGCCCAAGGGGAATTGAACCCAAGACCTTCTGGCTGTGAGGCTGCCAGGTCCCAATTAAACCATGAGCCAGCATGCATGCGGTGGTACTAAGAATCAATCTGCTATGCAAGACCATGTTTATGGCTGTTTCATATTCAAATGAATCACTACATAGAGCAGTGTTTTCTACCTCTGGGGGACTCAAGGTCACTGCAGGTCGTGTGTGGGATTATATAAATTTCTTATATATAAATTTCTTTAAATAGAAAAATGTACAATAATAGAAAGAAAAATACAGATAATTAAAAATACATGTATGATCAATATTGTTCAGTAAATAGTGTCGTGTTAATTGGTGTGTGCTAAATGAGCCAAATCCCTTACCCCTAACCTGATTGAAGACATGAACCTAAATATAATTCACAAGGTTGTTTTGATAACATTTTTGATTAAATCGCAATAATAATTAGAGCACAGTTTAAACCAGGTGAGCGTAATCTCACCATTATATTATTAGATTATGTATTGCAATTGAGCAGAAACTTGCATTAAGTTGGGATCAACTTGAATAGGGCACTCATTTGAACTCCGGCAACACATATTCAGCAAAAACCTTAAAGTGTGTTTTGACATAAAATGTGTTTTGTAGTGTACTTATTATTATATTTTTTCTACTATTATCCGTCATCGAGTAGAAGTGCTATAATGAGCGATGTCATAGGATGAAATGCATCACACGTTAAAAGTATAAGGGTCAGAGAAGCTTAAACCTCTCAGACACAGCCAACATTAACTGATCCCAGATGGAGCTCCACACAAAACATGATTGGGGGTACACAGGCACTGAAAACACTGTGGTTGTTCTCCATCTGGCAGCTTCAGGTGAATGGCCTATGGAAGAGGAAGGCAGGGAACATTCAGAGCCCCTGTAAAAGGATAACCATGAGTCATTTAACCCAAGCTATTCAATAAAAATAAAAACATCTTATTTTTATACAGGAACTATTGTCAGGGCTCTTTTAGTGCAAATGAGAAATTAATGCAGCTACACAGTAACTAGCTTTATTCTGTTGGGTCTAGGTCAGTACAGGGCTTGTTTAGAGTTTTATTTGGTCTGCCTATTGTAGCCTCCTTTGGTACAACCCATTATCGGCCCATGTCAAATGAGTCTTGGCTAAATTCTCATTAGTGTCCTAATCAGGCTTCCAACACTAAACATTGAGAGCAGCACAAACAATGATGGAGAAGCCTGTGTGAAGAAGCTTTAACAATAAACACAAATAATGGGAATGCAATGGCTGTTGTGGCACAGTTCGTCTCATTCCACCACAGGGACATTTCCTTAATCCCCTGAGTTAATGCATTGACGCCCTCTCCTTCTCCACCGGGCCTTCTGAAAAACACTGGCTTTTTAAAGTGTGACTCGACCAAAACAAAAAACTAAACAATGAAAAATGTCAACCGGACCCAGGAGGATTTTCCTCAGCAGTAGCGAGGGAGTTCCCAAACAACATGGAACTAGGCCCGGTGTTTTGTTAATCCTGATGCTGTTTAGGGAGGACTGGAGCATTGAACAGAGTTCTGCTGCCAGACCCGTATGGTCTCAAATGTCACGTTCAGAAGGTTGACACGCCACCCACCATGCTGATAATATATACCACCGACTTGCTTGTGAAAGTGTTGAATACCGTCATTTCTGTTCTTAAAGAAGAACATTCACACTTGGGTTAATTTCTAACGCAAGAGAGTACTGCTCCATACAGTACATTGTATTGTAAAAAACGGTACATTTCCATTACTTTACTTTTAACACTAAGTTTTCCTGCGTTGATCTCTCTCTTTCTGTAGCTTGAAACATATTACTGTCTGCCCGTCTCACAGTGCAATGCGATAACACAACAGTGTTATCAAAGCTAATGCGAGGTGACAAACAGCACCTCAACACTCAGCTCTACAGTCTACATATCTACACATTACTGCATATACTACTACATCACATTCAGTTCCTCAGCTCCAACTGCTGTTGGCTGTCCCACATTTTATCCTAATCTTGATCAAACCCAAGCCATTTCACGTGTCAGAGAACAATCTGAATACTTGACACCCCCTTAACCCTTCCAGTTCCAGCGACAACTCCCAAGCTGTTATTCCATTGGGTTATCGAACACCATGTTCTAATTCAGTCCTGCATAATCATGTCTTGGAACCAAACTCCATGGAAAGGGTTAGCCCGTTATATGACTCCCTCTTTCAACTTTTTATTTTGACAGTTCTCCTCTTGCTTCCGTGACTGCCGGGTCTGTAGATAATTCCACGACATCTCCTTCCCTCTCCTCTCGTCTTGGGAAGCAGCTGCCAGTCTCACCTGAATGCTAACTTCTTATTGCTACGTAGCCTAATCGCAACACAGTAACCCTGATGATTAAATGGTGTGGGCTACATGTAAAGATGGATGCAAAAAAAGCCTTGGTTTGAACAGTTTTCTCCTTACCCCCCGTATGCGCCGAACGTGCAGCTTCTCTTTCTCTGGGACATCCCGCTGAAGAACTGGAGTGGCTTTTGAGGCCAATCACACACACACACACACACACACACACACACACACAGGGGTTGCCTTGGAAAGTTAGCAGCCGTACAAAATCGTGTCCCACAGCTCCTTGTGTGTTTCTATCCCAGTGTTTCTCTGTTAATGTTGCTCTCTCTCCATACATCTTTCATCATGCATCTTTCTCTCTGACTCTCAACCCCTCCCTCCTTTACCTAGTCTTTGTGCCACCAGATGAAGTGAAGGAGTGTGTGTGTGTGTGTGTGTGTGTGTGTGTGTGTGTGTGTGTGTGTGTGTGTGTGTGTGTGTGTGTGTGTGTGTGTGTGTGTGTGTGTGTGTGTGTGTGTGTGTGCGCCCGTGTTTGGTGATGTGTTTAGCCGGGGTACTTTTGATGTGTGTGTACACATCCCTGCCCTTCCCCTTGCCAGCACTACCACCCCCCACCCCCAACACACACACACACACACACACAAACACACAAATTCACGCATGCATGCACACACACAAACACTGCCCCCTGGGTTAACTCTGTGTTCTCTCCAAGTATCAATCTATCTCTCCTAGTTTAGGGTAAAATGGCTGTCCTGTGCTGTTGTCTTGGTAACCAGCTGCTTGGCCCTTCAGTGGCTCTAAACTCATTTTAAGGACAAGGCACCAAGGCACCAAAGACTTCAGTTTCCTCACTTGCCCTAGAAAGGTAAAAAGGAGAGTGATTCTAACCATTGTTCACATGCAGCTTCCCATGGATGTCGTACTACTTACGTAAACCAATATTACTTCTACTCCCAACCATTAACTATCAGCATTGACTACAGGTATGCTCTGGTTATTTTAATCTACGAGCCAATTGATCGTAACACATAGCGACTTTAAGTGGATATGAGCATGAGTTGGCTCAACCTGGTGATAAGATAAGATTCCCATACTGGAGCTTCAGCAGTTATGGACTGCCCTTACCAATATGATTAAGCCAAAGTATAAAACTAACGACAAATGATCAAAGTTGTGATTCGCAATAACCTAGTCAACATGCAAATAAACAAGCAACTCATTCAAGCGAGTGAACAAGCAACTCGACATGCTGGGCCCAGTGCGTATTGCATGGCCTGAATACATTTGAACAAGACATGGACATCTTGGTGGACAGAAAACTTATTCTCAGAGAATGTGCAGCAGCAGTGGCCTGTGCACTCACTGGTCGTGTCTATGGGAGTTCAAACAGGGATAACAAACCGAATGGCCTATAGCTAAACAGCAACCGGGCTGTTTAGCTGTGGGCCATATTCTTTCATCCAAGTCATTAAAAAACATGTCAGCTATGAGCGAGAGGGGAGAAGAGAAGTGCGAGAAGAGAAGACAAGTGAGAGGGAGAAGAGAAGAGAGAGCGAGAGAGAGAGAGAGAGAATGAGACAGAGAGTGAGAGAGAGCAAGAGAGCGAGAGAGAGAGAGAGACAGAGAGAGCGAGGGAGGGAGGAGATGCACCCTTGGCATCATCCTTGCTTTGAACTCTTTCTGCTCTGCATTACATTGTTTGACCCCATTGTCAGATGATCACACTATTTTTCCAATTTCTGTGCCAATCGTTCTCAGGTTCAATTGCTTTCCTGTCCTCTGCCACTGAAGAACAATCATCTCCGCCAGCCTCTTGCCCACAGACCGATGTAGGACCCTTCTTTTGGACACATCAAAGTCGCAGATAGGAACAGGACGGTCTTTGTCAGTGTCCCCCCTCTTAAACCTCTAAGAGTAGCACTCTGCCATTTTCACAAACACACGAAACATTACTCTGCTTTGTCACCACTCTGCCACGCTCCATCCAGCACCCCCCACCCCCCGGCTGCTTCTGATTTCAACACTGTCGGGGGGGAGAGGGGGTGGGGGTCGATGTAAGACAAGCTTTTCAAAATCTGCCATCAACACCAACTCCAGGCTGCCATTATGCTCCCCCATGTGCTTCATGCCAGCGTGTGTCCTCCATTTTGGATCCACAGACGGTAATTTACCTCTTCCAGGGACCTCTCTTTAACTCCTGTCCCTGTTGCTTTGAAATGGGGGCATTATCAGAGCCGCTAGGCTTACCACCCTGCCGTGCCTCAAAATGAAATACTCTTTCTTTCGTCGTGGAGTTATTATAAATATCAACCTCTAGCCCCCCTGAAAGATGTCCTTTATGAAACTTTGGGTCGCAACCCGTATCCTAAGCTGAATAAGGTCCGGGTGTGTTATGTTTTATTATGCGACTACTGCTTTTTATTCATGGCCCAGGGCCACCGTTTTTTTTTTCCAATTCTAAAGACCCACTAGATGAAATTTTCTGAAATGTACCTTCAGGGATGGATAAAGTGTTAAAATACTGGAGTCAATTAGAAAAGTGTGAACTACTACTGAGTCGGTAATACTGCAAAACGGTCCAAACATTAAAGATCTCTCCAAAGAGGTTTCTTGAGTGGAAAACCCATAATGTCGAAATAGTGCATAGATCCAGCTCCAGTTATCTGCTGGCACAGGATGACCCCACGGCCATGATCTGAAGAAGATTGTTGATTGATCGCACAATCTGTGAAGAGAAATGACCTCTATTGTGGGTTATATTGATCTACATCACGCCTCTAATTGAGTCTGAAGCGGCAGTTAGTAATAAAGCAAGACACTGATTTGTGAATAGCATATATCAAGATTAAGTGGATTTCGGTTGCCACTGGTCCGTGACCCTAGTTTCCTCTCAAGAGTATCTATCTGATCAATTGACAAAGCTTGTGTCAATTAGAGTCCAAAAGAAGACAGAGCTGATGAGCTGATGTAATCATGCATCATCATCCATATAGGCAACCTAGGCCCAGAGCAGCACTTTGGTGAGGGGCAGCAAAATTAACACATTTATGTGACAATCACTCTGCATCTGCAGCCCATGCATGCCTGCAGCCCATGCAGCTCATGAGCTACAAAATGGAAGCCGGCTGTAGCCAGCGCCGGTGCGTCCAAATTCATCTAGAACTAGCACTGCACGAAAAAACCGGATTTTCAGCCCAGTGAAGTCTGCGTCCGCCTGTGCCACAGAGGTGTAGAGAAGTCCCACGCATTGAGCGCAAGACTCCCGCAAATTAACCTCTTCACAGGCTCTCACGCCACACATATTTTGCACTCAAATTACCTCAGAGGCCCAAGCCTTGGTTTGAACCGTGCAGAGTGCTTTGAAATCTGATCGCAGCATACACAGACGGAGCAGGGCGCACTGATGGTTTCCGAGCGATCAGACTGGCTGGGCTTTTCAAGCCATCAGACTGGCTGGGCTTTCCGAGCGATCGGATTTGCTAGGCGATTGGACTGGCTTCACTGAATGAAACCACTAAGCTTGCATGTTGTTTGCATTAATGTCTTTGCGTTGTGTAGTCATCTGAGCCGTTGTGTCAAGTGCTATTTTCTGTAACTGATGATGTTCTTTCGAATAAAAATTGGGAAGTAACCCAGGGATGACATTTAGTCTTTTTTGGGATGGATTAGGATGATTTGTTTTTGTTGGGAAACAACGGAAGATTATGTTTGCTTTGCTTCTGCTAAAATAAATCCAATCCAGTGGTTCCTTTTATGAATATCAAGATAATCAAGACAAAGGAATGCCGCTTTTAATGTTTTTTAAAGGTTAAAAGGCAATCAGTAAAGAAAGCAGATGAAAAAGATTCTAAAAGGCTAATACAATTATCAACATGGATATGGACATTATAAGTGACACAAACACAGAAAGACTTTGGAGTCAGAGAAAGACTGCTCTCTTTTATATGAATCAGGGCATTAAGGTCGACCAAAATTAGTAGATAATATACTAAAAATATACTAAAGTGATTTAATTAGTAGGTGACCTGGGGGTCAAGGACACTTGAGGAATGAGACCTGGGCTCTTTAATATGATCCAGGGCATTGGATAGAAAGATACTGTAGTATGTACTGTATGTATGTATGTATGTATGTATGTATGTATGTATGTATGTATGCATGCATGTATGTATTGAGTTGTAAAATAAGTCACTGACCCTCATTGTATAGCAGAAAAATAAATTGTTGAAATAAATTGTTATGTTTTGTGTATTTTTTTTCATAACAATAACCACTGCAAGAGGCATCCAAGGTAATTCATCATACTAAGCCTGATCTATTTAGTAGTAGGCCTACCAAGAAAGAGCAGTGGACTCAATCCCCCTACTATCCCGATTTGCATTTGTATAGCTCACAGCATCTTCATTTCCATGTGGAAGCCTCACTTGCTCTCCAGTCGTTTATTAATCTGCTGATGCTATGCTTGCGTACATTTCATCTGTGTGTGTCACACACATGATAAAGTTGTTGTATAGGAGAGATTTGCACTGGTATCATTTCGTTTGAGATACGGAAATTTGATTATTTGGAAAATAGCTGAGCTGTCACAAAATCACTTGGAACCATGTTATTGGACTTATTGTGCAGACCTGTTGTTTGTTGCATTATTTATATATGGATCAGCAAAATGTCCACATATTGCGTCATGCATACTTTACTATAGTTGACACTTTGAGCACACTAGTGTTGCATTTGATAATTTACATTATGTGTATGGCATAGTGGCCTTTGTGTGTTGTTGCTGGTATGGTACATTGCAAATAGAGGGGCGGCATAATAGCTTTTCACCGAGAGCAGCAGAAGTGCACACGCCGCTGATGTGAACATACCAATAGTTCAGCGTCTCCTCTCCCGCATCTTCTTCATCGTCCTTCCTTCAAATCCTTTCATCTTCTGATCGACTGTGGCCGTTTCTCAATACCAAGTACGCGGACTACGTTCTCGCGGACTTGGAAGTACGTACTTGGCAAGTCCGGACTTTCAAGTACAGACTTCCGAGAACGCGAGTACGCGCCTGCAATTGGAACAGCAGCGGACTCGATGATGCATTCTGGGATATTTAACGGTCCCAAGTCCACACGAGTCACCTCCGATGCGTCCTCGGTAGAACGGCCTCATCGAGAACGCATCGAGAACACTTCCGGGTTTTACGACAGTACTCGCGTACTCGTGTACTTGGAATTGGAACAGTGCTTGGGCTACCACTGATGACGTTTATCGAGAACGCAAGTACACGAGAACACACGAGAACGCGAATTGAGAAACGGCTTTCATCTTGTGATCGACAGTGTTTCATAAGCAGACCGTTCCTTATCTGTTCTCCTTCTAAATCCTTCCCAGTCGTTGTAGCCTCGCAGTCCGTCTCCCTTTCTCTTCCATCCTCTGAATCACTCAAGGGTTGTGTGATGGGAGTTCGACTCCCAGCCAAATGTTGTGACCGGCGCAAACCCCAATGTCCGCCGTCTTACCCATCTCTGAGCCAAAATGCCCAATTGATTAATGAGATGGGGTTAGGGTTATCTCAAATAATTCATTTCAAGTGGCTTCCGATAAAAAGTTTTCATAAATGGCCAAATATAATAGACAAACATCCTCTATTCACCTTGTCCTGTATACTCCATCCTCTGGGGTCCCAGCACCGACTGGCTGGTTGTGTGAAAGCCTCCACATCATCCCCACCACACCCTGCATCCATTAGCACTGACACTCAACTTGGGCCTGTTTGGATCAGAGCCATATTAAGGCTGTGAAAATCACATATAAAGGAGAGAAGAGAGGGGCTGTCGGGCTGTATTCTGTCCTCCTGCAGAGGCTGTCTGTTTCACAGTGTTAGTCTCGTTATTAAGCATACAGAGGTCAAAAATTGCATATCTCTGTGTGCTAAAAGTTTCTATGGCTAAGCTAACAGACTGAAAGGCAATTAAGGGTAACAATGTGCTCTGTAATAGACTGGGGTGACCACTTTATTGACAAGCTCACCAGAAATGAAGTGTCTTTTTGTGCCGTGGAAAAATTGACTGCATGCTACTAATTATATACAATTATACACAAATGATATAACCTTTTACACTGTTAGTATTTACTTTGAAACGCATTTATCAAAATTATCCTTGAACCTAGAGATGGCTCCTTTCCTCTGCAATTGAACGGTGCTCAATTAATCCACTTCCCCCCATAATGGTATTGCATATAAGTTTGGCCTATCCCAATTCAGTCATGGCCAAAGTCTCCATGATGGACTCTCGCCTTGTTTTCCTTTGTTGTTACCGCCCACGATGTGAACGTTTCCCTATAAGAATCATGTACACCCATTGTCTCAAGTGTCCCAAGAACTACTGTTTCAACAAGTGTCCTCAATTAAACCTTTTCTTCATTGTGAGATGTGAATTAGCAAAGTGTAAATGGTCTGGGCCTAGCAATGGGAGCAGCTGTACATCACAACTGTCCTCATCACCGTAAGCTTTTCCATTAAAATATAATCGTCCTCAGCATGCTGAGGACGATTATGGTTGTTTCAGTCCATCTAGCCAGTTCCTCTGGGCAGGTTTTCTAGGTTCTCCGATGGGAAAAGAATAGAAAGGTGAAGAGATATCACCTGTGATGCCGAACGTTCCTCTCTTGAGGCATGTAATCGTGGCTCTAGGGTAATGTACTAATATCACGGGGGTGTTTATATTATCCACACATTTGATCCTCAATGAAAACCTGTAGCTTGCCTTGAGCAAGATACCTTAGCCCTGCTTGATTAATGCCATTCATCTTTAGCCACTTTGGATGGCGGTATCTACTGCTAAATAGTACATTTTCTACAATGGAGGGTAACCTTTCAACCGAGCAGCAGTTGGATATCAGCAGGTCCATTGGCCTGGATAAGAAGATGGGTCTGGAGACATGGTTTCAATCAGCCTTATCCTCAGTGTCTCTCCCCACGGCTTCTCTCTGACAAATAGCATTCACTCGGCCGGCGTGTGAAGGAGGAAGATAATCTATTTGCCGAGGGTAATCGTCCGAGGGAAGTTGAGAAAGGGAAGGGCAGTGTGGCGTGATTTACCAACCCCCCCCCCCCGCGCATCACGATGGAGGAAATTCGGGGGACGGACGGACGGCCCTCAGGAAGCCCAGGAGAACTTTGCAGTTCTCTGGCGGAGATGGTGGGAGCTGGCTGGTGGCAGAAGAGGCGCCGGGGTGATGGGGGTGAAGTAGGGGGAGGGGGGGTGGTGGTGGTAATGAGAGGCCACCCTTTCAGAGCCAGGGGTTGAGTACATGCAGAAGGACGTCTATTGGGAACGGCGGGTAAACACTTAGCACACAGATCACAGCCACTGAAGGGCTGCTGAAGCCTGTCGCTGTCAGAGACGCGTGGAGGATGGGAGGAAATTGGATGGCTGGGGTTTTTCACTCGCTCTGAGGAAAAAAAAAGGTCTCTAAACGACGCTATAGGGCTGTGAGGTGGGTTTTTTTATAGTCCTGATGGATATAATTAAGATATATGTAATGGTCAGAAGAAAAAATAATAATGTTGCTGCTTTTCCGAGTGCAAACACATTTGTTTTTGCTTAGAAGAGATTTCCTGTGCATCAATTTTGTTTGCCACTGAATCTGCATTTAATGAGTGTGGGTCAAATGGAAGGATGGAAGTAAAGAGGAAAGGATAGAAGCAGGGAAGGAAGGAAGGCATTGCAATCATCAAGTAAAGAATAAGCAAATACGGTTGATATAAGACTATGTGAATAACTCAAATTTTTCATGGTTGAATAATCAGTGGGTGGTATGAACGAATAATTGATTATTCGATGTGTGCCGACATTCACAAAGGCAGCCATGGATCATCGGCAAGAAATCACAATATCTTAAACGCAAAAAAAACAAACTTTAACAGTGATCATTGTTTGTGTTGTATATATTAATATTTATGCTTGTGTATTGTGTATATTGTTTTTCTGTACATGATTAATAAAAAATAAAATAATAATAGTGTTACAGAACCAACATTAGTTCCGTCCATTAATTCTTGTTTATTTGAATGGGAAAAAATGTTAACGGTCCAAATGTTAAAAATCAGCTTTGACCCTTGGGAACGAATAATCGAATAATCTAATATTCTGACCAATCCCTATATAAGACTGCATATATTTCTGCATATATCTCTATTATTTTTTTGTATTGCATAACTGAAAGGAGCATTCCTCCATTGAAGTAAAACCAAAAACCAGAGTCAGCCCCCCCATCCATTTAGACTGGTTTACTATGTAGCAGAAACTTTTATTCCAAGGAAGCATGTAGGGAGCATGTAGGGAGCATGTAGGGTTTTGGGCTTAAGGTTGCCTAGTAGACTGCACACATTGGGGTCAAAAACCCACAACCTTTTGGCTGGGAGTCACACCCTAACCACCACCTAACCATCCTTCCCTTGCATCCCCCGTCCATCTTCTTAAGGACGGGTCTTTCCATGCAGTCCAGTGTGAGCCCCCCCCCAGCACGTCCCCCCCCCCCCCCCCCCCCCCCCAGCAGAGGTCAGGGGGGGGGGATCCCGTCTGGTACATGATTGCAGTGCATGGACTGCCCTTCAGCTGCCCCAAGCCCTGACCAAGACCACATTAAATATTCAGAAGCTGGGCGAGCATGCGTCCCTGACATGCTGCCAAAAGACAACAGACGGCCCCGCGGGGGGGGCGGGAGCAGCATGACCAGGGGAGAGCTTGAGACGCTGTGTGATGTAGTACACCTCCAGGCCCACAGACACGTCTCACAGACTGCTCTAGAGGAGCTCGTCTGAGCTACAAAATACACACATCAAAAGATACAAACATGGGAAGGTGGGTGTTGTTTAGCTCAACCGCTAGCGCGAGGTAGAAATAGTGCCAGTGTTAAGGGTTTGATAACAGTCTTTGATTCCTCCTGAGTGCTACGAATTTGATTCCCCTGTGAGTGCTAAGAATTGTATGCACTCACGGTAAAGTACATGCTTTGCTTCCACCAAATAGCATACATCATATTATGAACAGTAGTAGTACTTAAACACATAAACTGTAATCACACTGTAATCTTTTGAACACTACACTTTAAATAATTTCTGTCCTGATGTAAATCCTTTCTTCGTCAATAGCGATCCAGACTTCTATAAATTGAAGGTCAGGGTTCAAGTGTAAGTTCATAAGGGGGCCACCAATGGAGCCATATTAGGGCAACAGCCCCCCCTGGTGCTTGCCAGGGGAACACACACACACACACACACACACACACACACACACACACACACACACACACACACACACACACACACACACACACACACACACACACACACACACACACACACACATACACACACACACACACACACACGGTTGATTCTCAAAGCAGACATGGGCTTCTGTAGCGATGGAGAGAGAGGAGACACACTGCTTACAAAACATTGTTGAGGGTATGCATCTGCTTCATCTTGAGCGTTTACACACCAGCTGTCTTCTTCCTGTTCAAAAGCGAACACACACGCATATCTCCCATCTTAGTCTGTGCCGATGTTTGACATAAATGATGAATGATTCATGCTGTCATGAATGATAAAAATATTTTAAGAAAAAAAATATTTACAGGGCTAACTCAGAGGCTTCTCAAATATTACATATGATATGTTGACTGTATTGTGGACCAGTTGATTATATATAACTTTAGAATGAACCCATGGCTCTTCATAGCAGTGATACACATGTAGAGCACAATGGAGGCAGGCGTTGGAGGTGAGTGTTGTTTGACAAAATGCAACAAATAAGATTTCCTCTGCTATTCACAAAGGAACAGATGAGGGATGACATTGTATTCATCTCTCTCTCCCTCTCTCTTGCCCTCTCACCCTCTCAAACCCTCTGTCCATTTCCTCTCCCCTCTCTTTGTCTTGCCCTCTCACTCTCCCTCTCTCTCCACTCGATGCTGACCTCTCTCTATCAAAGACAGACCGATACGGGGACTAGAAGGGCCATTCTATTCTTATCCCCCATCGTCCTGCCCTGCTGGGCTTGGTGTCATGGAGTTCAATCACAGACTCTCCCAGAGGCTTATTCTCTCCCAACCAGAGAGTGAGGTTACAGCAGACCAGACAGAGAGATGGGCGATGGCCAGTCTGTCATGCTATGGCCCCGGTTCAGGAAAATAGATATCCTGACAATTACCTCTATTGCACTTGTAGTGGTACTTTATAATTCAGTTCTTTGTTCATCTCTACCTTTTTCAAAGTACTTTGTTATTTATACTTTGTTTAATATTTGTTTAATATTTGAACTTTTTGACATTTGCAAGATCCATGGCAAGGAAGCTCTTTTGAGTTGAATGTAATTGAATCGAGAGAGTGTAGAGATAAGGCAGGGTGGTAACGATAAGGTGGAAGGGAGGAGAATGGAACAGAGTGTGGAGGAAGAGAAGATAGGAGAGGGAGAGAGAGGGAGAGAGAGCGAGAACGAGATAGGCAGAAGGGCAAGGCAAAAGGGTTTGCTTGCCAGAAAGAGAAAACCAAAAGAGCATTGGGGACAAAATTAGTATAGTGAATAAAAAGGAGAATAAAAGAGAGAGAGAGAGAGAGAGAGAGAGAGAGAGAGAGATAAGGCAGGGTGGTAACGATAAGGTGGAAGGGAGGAGAATGGAACAGAGTGTGGAGGAAGAGAAGATAGGGGAGAGAGAGAGAGAGAGAGAGAGAGAGAGAGAGAGAGAGAGAGAGAGAGAGAGAGAAGTGCTTAACTCCCCAGCACTCAGCGCTGGCACAAACTGAACACTTGTCTGGCCGTGTGGTCCAGGTTACCATCCATTCACCCCTCCAAGGCTGTTGAACTGTTTATAATGATAATGTAGCACGTTATACATGCATTAATTGCCTGTTATGCAAGCAGAGCACTACCAATAAGGCTTTTACCGTGCTCAGGATAGATCAACTTGAACCTGAGAAGGGACGGAGATAAGTGGCGATGGGAAGGGAGAGAGAATGAGGGCGAGAGAGAGAAAGAGGGAGAGGGCAGCTAGGAAGAGGAAGGGAAACAGTGAGAGAGAGAGATGTAAGATGTATTCGGAGAAAAAGACGATGCCGAGAGCGCAGCAGAGACCATTTAAAAGCAACCAAAAAGCAAGTTTTCAGGAGCATTTTGGCTGCACTTTAAAGCAGCCCTCTGTGGATCTCATTACAGTTTCGTTCGCATATCTAACTCTACCCTCTGTTCAGCCACCGGGGCCATGGTAAACCACAGCTGATGTACACACACACACACACACAAACGCACACACACACACACAACACACACCAGGAGCGCCAAGAGCCGAGGCAGGTCCCGGGGCTGGGGGTCTGTGGGCCCCCATGGTCCCCCAGAGGAGCAGTAAGATATTCACCGTAGCCTGGTAAGACATATTTTGCGTGTCGCAAAAATAATTGGAGCCAAAAGCCAATTAATGTTTGATACGATACGACGAACTGAAGTATCATAAAGATAGTTACTCGATAAATCACTAGCCGACCGAAAAGCATGCAGGAAATTGGCAAGACTTCGTACCATGGCGTTATTGATTTTTATATCATTGGTGCTGCAGTAAGAAAACATATTGCGTTCACGGGTTAGTTCGATTCAGCACGAAGGGCCTACGGTATTATAAATAATACAATTATGGCACGCAGCCGGCATGACAACAGAGAGGGCGTGGGCCATGGGCACATGGGCCCTTGGCCTTCGTGCAGTGAGTGCACGAAAAGTGTGTTACCTGCTACACACACATACTGTACACACCACGACAGAGAGACATTAACCACCACACTGCATGGGTGATTTACAGCACCACTGTGCACACTAACGTGTATGCTACCCTCCCTGCAACGCCGAAGGAACAGTAACCATGCTCCACAGGGAGCTTTGAGGAACACCATGGGACCAGGGAGAAGGAATGATTACATTCATACATTAAACAAAGACTCAGCAGAGGGAGAGAGAGAGAGGGAGAAGAAAGGGTAGGGGGGAGTGAGAGAAGAAGATAGAGGGAGGGAGAACACGAGAAAGGGACGGTTAGAGCGAGTTAGATAATGGACCCAAGGGGGAGTAGAGAGAGAGGAAAAGGAAGAGGAGGGAAGGAGGAGAAATAGAGAGAGGAGGGGGGACAGGAGGAGAAATAGAGAAAGAGAGATAGGCAGAAGGGCACGGCAAAATGGTCTGCTTGCCAGAAAGAAAGAAAGAAAGAAAGAAAGAAAGAAAGAGAGCGAGAGACAGAGACAGAGACAGAAAGAATTCGAAAACTAAAGAGAAAGATCGAACAAGAGAGAGAGACCAAAGAGCAGTGACAGCTATAGGGTCTGCGCGGGGGGTCTCAGGAGTGGATACCAGGGGCAGGCCAGCCTCCCGCTGGACTCACTGTCCACATGAAAGAGAGAGAGAAAACCAACTAGCGGGAGAGCGATCAAGAGATGGACTGTAATCACTCACATGCCAAATAGCCCTCAAGTAATCACTCTTCAGCGCCAACAGTAACTCTTTTTGCCCCGCTATGGCCAAACAAACGTGCTGTCTAATCCTGACTCAATCTACTTATTTAATAATTGACTATTAGGTTACATTATCAGACACTTTTACCCAATTGACTTAAAGTGAATTCAGACGCAGGTCATTCATTCGGAGTAGATAGGGATAAGTGGCCTGCAGGTAGGCTGAAGACATTGAGGTCGAAACCCAGAACCTTTATGCAGGGGATTCTAGCCTAGCTGCTCCACTTTCCTGCCACCCAATCGACAAAAAAAATTCACGACATGAACTGCCAAAAGCACAGTGTTAAAAAAACAACAACATGTGGTTTCAATTGAAATGTCGTCGTGCATGTTAATAGTAATCTCCAAGTTGCTCAGCGGATTTCTGAAATAAAAGCAGCCCTTTTCTTTCGGTGATGACTGCGCCCGCAGGATGCGGGGTTTAATCACGCCATCGCTATGCAAATGATATTATATACACCTGTTTGTCTGTAGTATTTTACCTGTATTTTATTTGTCTGTCTGTCTGTCGGTGTGATTAATCAATTCCCGTCTGCCTATAAAACAGACAAGTCTTTCCATCTATTTAAATACTCCTGTCTGTCTGTGTCTGATGTATGCACCTGTCTGTCTGACTGTTACAGTATATACACATGTCTGTTTTCCTGTTACATACACCTGTCTCTGTTTGTTATACACACCTGTATTTCTCCCTGGACATCTCTGTTAATACCTATCTGGCTGCCTGTCTGTTATATACACCTATCTGTCTGTCTGTATGTTATATTCACCTTTTTGGTCTGTCTGTCCATCTATCTCTGTTATATACACCTGTCTCTCTGTAATATACACCTGTCTGTCTGTCTGTGTTATATACACCTGTCTGCCTGTAATATACCCCTGTCTGTCTATTATAAAGACAAAGCCAGCAGCTTACAATTGATCTCTAGCTCTCCTACAGCTCTCTTAAGTCTGTTCACTAGCCGTCTTATCGTTGTTCGCTAGCTCTCCTACAGCTCTCTTAAGTCTGTTCACTAGCCGTCTTATCGTTGTTCTCTAGCTCTCCTACAGCTCTCTTAAGTCTGTTCACTAGCCGTCTTATCGTTGTTCTCTAGCTCTCCTACAGCTCTCTTAAGTCTGTTCACTAGCCGTCTTATCGTTGTTCGCTAGCTCTCCTACAGCTCTCTTAAGTCTGTTCACTAGCCGTCTTATCGTTGTTCTCTAGCTCTCCTACAGCTCTCTTAAGTCTGTTCACTAGCCGTCTTATCGTTGTTCTCTAGCTCTCCTACAGCTCTCTTAAGTCTGTTCACTAGCCGTCTTATCGTTGTTCGCTAGCTCTCCTACAGCTCTCTTAAGTCTGTTCACTAGCCGTCTTATCGTTGTTCGCTAGCTCTCCTACAGCTCTCTTAAGTCTGTTCACTAGCCGTCTTATCGTTGTTCTCTAGCTCTCCTACAGCTCTCTTAAGTCTGTTCACTAGCCGTCTTATCGTTGTTCGCTAGCTCTCCTACAGCTCTCTTAAGTCTGTTCACTAGCCGTCTTATCGTTGTTCGCTAGCTCTCCTACAGCTCTCTTAAGTCTGTTCACTAGCCGTCTTATCGTTGTTCGCTAGCTCTCCTACAGCTCTCTTAAGTCTGTTCACTAGCCGTCTTATCGTTGTTCTCTAGCTCTCCTACAGCTCTCTTAAGTCTGTTCACTAGCCGTCTTATCGTTGTTCGCTAGCTCTCCTACAGCTCTCTTAAGTCTGTTCACTAGCCGTCTTATCGTTGTTCTCTAGCTCTCCCACAGCTGTCTTAAATCCACTCTCTAGCTGTCTCATCGTTTTTCTCTGGCTGTCCACAAGCTGTCTTTTAGATGTATTATAGCTGTTCTCTGGTGGTTCCTACCCTAAAGGAACTGAAAGAGAGGCAACATATTTGTGTATTTGTATCCCGGCAACACATGGGACACAGAAGCCCATTGTACAGATCTGAAGTGGGCCTCAGCTTTCAGCACCATGGAGAGGAGCCCTGGATCCATGTCTTACCTCACTTCACGCAGCTCCATGATCTGTAAACAGGCCTGGGACCTCTTGAACCGATTCACTCTCATGAAAACTACAGTGAGCTGCTTCATTAAAAGTGTTTTGCACACATCAAGATCTACTCCCATGGCATTGAGTGGCCTCGTCCGACTGTGCTGTCTGCTTGACTCCTCTGATCTCAACTCTTTATTGCCCCCCAGCCATAGCTCCTGCCCACCCCATCCCCCCCCCCCCCCCCTCCACTCGACACCGTCCTCTCCCAGGCTCCCCCACATTTTGGTGCATCAAAGCAATGAACAACTCTTTGATTTGCCTTTGTTCCCCGCATGCCACCCCTCCCATCCAGTCTCTCCTGCCAGCGCCCTACATTATTCGATATTTTTGTTAATATCAGGGCTGCATCCTAGTGGCCATAGGCTGCTGCCAGGGTAGCTCTAGGTAGTTCTGGTAAACCTTGCGACGAAGGACTGTCCCAATGTGTCCCATATAGAGTGTGGTTCTCCAGGTTCTGCCGTGAGATGTTAGCTCAGCTCCAGTGCTTCAGATATAGAACGTGTGGAAGAAACTGTATAGGTCTAGAGTTTTGACTCATGATCGACAATTGCATAGCAGGTGAGCTGTATGATTCCTTGTTTGCATTCAATTGACACGCCAAGCCGGACGTTTAGTCTATAGCAAAGTAGTTCTTCTGTAATAGTCATGAGCTTGCACTCTTTACAATGACCTGCAACCCCTCCCCCTTCTTTGGTTCTCCATATACTCTCAGTAATTCACCTTACTTTCGCATCATATTTGTTTTGATCATGTTGCGCAAGGCGGGGATCTGTATTGGCAACACTAATTTGGCCACTGTAGAAGACCAAACCTGTTCATTTCATGCCAAGGTTCTGTGCCGTCTGCCACAAGGACTAGCAGGACTTCTGGATCCGAGATGAGGTCTTCCCATGCTCATGCTTCATTTAACCCCAATGCTTGCCTAGAGTGACGGAATGGGCCTGTTTATCCGATGGCCTGCAGAGCACATTCCTCTCTTGGTCGTCATGGTGATACGTTGATACATTGCCATAGCTCAACAACGTGGGGTGGGGAGAGAGGTTGTTTAGGACACAGTGGACCAGAGTCACAGAGGTCTGGGGTCACCTTCTCTCAATCACCACAGCATTCCTCTCCAGGACGGGAATGTGTTTGTCTCCATTCATCCCTGTCGCACCTCAACCCCCTGCCCATTCAGCCTGTCCATATAGGGGGGTGATTGATGCCAGCCAATGTTCGGTGACACACAGTCACACATAAGGGAATCGAATAAATAACATGCCCTACCTTCACACTTGCGCTTATAAAAGCCCAGCAGATACAGGCCCAAGACGTGGTCCTTTGATTCATGGGTACACTATTTATACGAGAAGGTAATGAACTGTCGTCAGACAGAGAGGCTCTCTGCACGTAAACCAATGGTAGCATTGTGCTGTAATGCTGAAATACACTTTGTGCTGGAAGCCATTAAACACAACGCCCAAGAGATCATAATCGACTTTGCAGAGCGCAGGGAAATGCTGTGTTCTGACTGCAAGTAAGCTCCTATTGCATGGCGTGGTTTGCAGATAAAAGGAATAAGCTGGCCAGCAATAGCAAAAAGCATTGGTTTGATTACATTTACATGAAACCCACTGTGTGTCACACAGTAATTCTCCTATAGCATGTCAGCACAATCCATAGGAGTGTTTCACATGACGTCCCACACATTCCAAGCCACCGTCTTGGGGGGTTTTCACCATTATTATAACAGGCAACCACATTTAGTGAACAAGTCATCCCAGTATGTGGTTAAAACCTGATTATTTGGTGATTATATCATCATATGCGTAGGTGAGCAGGGACAGGTAAAGAAGACCTTCTGTCAAGGAAATAGTCTACTTTATAGCTGGTATTTCAACAAAATACAAATATAAATATATAACAAATATAGTTTGCAGTGCATCGATTTTCTTTTGGGGTGTACTATAACCTATGATTTAATGATGACATGAATACTGAGTCAGAGAGGAATTATCAGAGAGGTCATCCTAAAATTCAACTAGCCCAAGCATTTGGATTGGGCGGGGTGACACAAAGGCATCAATGTAATTGCCCCTTTCCGATGAATAATAACTGGTATGAGCATGGAGACATAATGATTGCACCGTCTATCTACAGCCCAATCTCCCATAGATAATAGAGTAGGGCTGGGCGATTAATCGAATTTTGATCACGATTTCGATTTCAGAGTGAAACGATCACCAAACTAATATAATCGAGTTGAAAAATTTAAAATAAAAAAATAAAAAATAAAAATTTAATAGAAATTGCAGAACAGCTGGATTCATATCTGGACTTTATTTTCTATTTGACCATTTTGTGTATATTTTTAAGGGGAAATTTCAAAGTTCTCATTTACAAAGTGTTTTTTTTGGAGAGAAATTATGAATAAATTCATCATGCTTTCAAACTCAAAAATAATTGTTTGAATCATCGAGATATTGACCAAAATAATGATTATGAGTATTAATCCCAATTTGTCACATGCACTTAGTTTGGCGTCATAGTATCCCATAATAGCCATATATTTCCATTATGAAACAGGTTCTGACTTCATTCCTTATATTCCAATTTACATAAAAGGGTTAACCTAAATATTTCGCTATTCATCATCTATGATTTAGGGTAAGGCTTGTCTGAAGACATTGTGCTCACTTGATAAAAAGAGTCACAAACTGAAACCAAAATCCTTGTGTGTTAACCAATCCAAAATAAGCATGTGCCAAGGCAAAGCAAAGGGACAACCTGACAGCGACAGAGTGGAATAACAATATCCTCCAGCCATTCCAGACACAACTTTAATAAAACCGCCAAACAAAAACATCTGACAGTCACTCTGACGAGAGATTCATCATGGCAGTAATCAAAAATACAAGAAAATCGACTTGAAAACAACTTGAGGCTGCAGTGACCCGCACTCCCGCCAGCATTAAAACCAGGACATGTACTTCACTGACTAACTATGTTAATGTGAGCCAAGCCGTCAGCAACACACATGTCTGAAGTGGTGGCCGTGAACTGTGGCGTGGAAGGGGAACGCCAGCGTGTTACTTCCGTTGATTAATGTGACAGCGGAGAATCATCGACGCAGGACCTCTGGGTTATTATGGGATTGATTAAGTCTAACCGTCAGAACGCATTGGCCACCTGGGGTCCCTCACGCTTGAAGTTATTACTGTTGATGTTTCTCAGAACGGCACTTGGTTTTCACTGAAGTATCGTGAAGATAAACAAGGGAAATTAGAGGGGGCTACATACACTATACACTATACTATATAGTGTATATATACTATACACACTAAGTGTTTTTTGACCACAATGCGCTGCTGACAGCTCAGCATCTGCACCCTTTCCTCCATCCTACACGTACACTTGCTCCTTTCCCATCCCAAGAAGGAAACACAAACTCACTTTGAGTAACAAATCACGAACCAACTTCCTGAACCATTCCTACAACATTTTAAATCCCCTCTCTCTGATGTTTTCCTGCAGAGGATCATAGGAGGTACTTGTCACAGGTTTGTTTATTCCACGTCAAGCTCTCCAAATGTGCCTTAGGCACGTCACCTCTCCTGTGGCTACAAAGCTATCAGGAGGGTGGGTGTAGCGAATAGCATGCCAGATCAGGATCCGTAGCAGTCTCGCTTTCCCTTAGCAATGCTTTCAGATTTCCCATGAACGGCCCGACGCAGCCAATGGGAAGCCTGGGCAAGGCAGCGGAGCGTCGTAGCTCTTGAAGCGTTCCAGAAGGCTCCATCAGATTACAGAGATCAGTGAGGGTATGGAGAAGAAACACACAGTTACAACCAGGAGGCAGACAGCTAATTTATTTGACAGGGAACGCTTCTTGAGTCCCAGCTGAGGCGAGCAGTGGTTTTAATCTAGACCTGCTGCTGTGAACGTAGAGCTATCAGTAGCTACTATCTGCTCCACTTTCCTATGGCTCCCTTTGAAGTGAGGATGAGCGTACGACTCAACGTACTCCTGTGGAATTCAGATCAGCCTCGACCTTTGGTTGGACTCTCCGTGCAACCCCAGTGTTCGGATTGTATCTACAGGGTGATTAATCCTGATTAAAAAAATCGATATGTGCAGATTATCTGTTCAATTTGGCGTTCAAGGTGTGCTCATTCATATAAAAACAGTGCTTTCTTGCCTTTATGGACAGAACTATGGGGCGAAAGAGACAGGGAATGACATGTAGTATCAAATGCCAGCGTAAATGGAATTTGAACCTGAATGGCTACAAGGCATATTGAATGACTTATGCTATTTTTTAAAGCTGTTCAGCATTGACCTACACCATTTTTGGAGGCTAGAAAGTGTAAACAGCCTGGCTCCACCAAATAGTTGGCAACAAGTAAGGTGTAATTATGCACAAATGCTTCCTTGTCTTATAATTAAGCGAGCGAGTCACAATAGACGGTGAAAACAGTTTTTTGTTTTTTACACATTTCTATTGAACACCAACTGTCAACTTCTTTTTTTTTTATCAAGGGTTGTCATGGTTTCCATGATGTTTTGAATAAAAAAAAATGATTTGTGTTTCAGAGACAAATAGGAATTAAAAGCAGGATCCGGCATCGACAAAGGGTACGCTCAACAACTGTAGAGTCAGGCCATCTCTAGCCCACAAAAGACACGTCTGTGTGACAGCCCCCAGAGGCCCAGAAGCTGCTTTAATAATCAGCGTTTAGGAGGCGACCAATGCCTTCCCCCTCGCCGCAACCTTGTTAAACAACATGATGCCTGGGACTTAGTCGGCACGTACAGCATTAACAAGCCACACTCAACAAACCCTTGCAAACTAGATCCCTGCTGTCCACCATCCACTGTTGTTTTGGTCTACACAAACTACATAGAATGTAATATTGCCACAATGCCATATAGTTCATACTGATACAACAATATCATATATTATATTATATAATTTGATTAAATACTATTATAAAACGGGTGGCTTAAATAAAGCGATCTGATTGGCTCCCAACTGTTGTATATTGAGCGTATACACACAGCTATGACGCCCGTTCAGTTTACAGAGTTCAGTATCACTCCGCGCCTAACTCTAACTGTTGTTTATTTATATATAAAAGCAATAGCATAGTTCACTGAAGCCTAAAAAACATGTTGATTGCTGGAGAGGGTGGAAATGTTGTAAAGCAATAGGCACACGGTGAGTGAACTCGATAGTAGGCTAAATTGCCGGCGAACCGAGCTACCGTCTCTAGCCTTCTCTCTGAAGGACGCTACAGTGTGTTGCATAGCAACCGCCGTACACTTTGCAGGCAGCCAGGAGGGACTACTTTTTTGTATTTGTTAAAAAAAAATGCTTTTCCGACTTCTCGCTTTTTCAAAATTGAGGGTGTCTATGACTTTCATTTCGCCATACTTGCGTAACCGTTTTATAAAAGCAATACATCACTTCAGTCAGTGGTATACGTTCATTATACCACAGTGAAGGGGGTCGCCGTCACTCCGCTGGGCGTCGGGACGGACAACGCCCCTTAACTGTGGTATAATGACCGTATACCACCGTATACCACAGCCTGTCGTGATCTATTGCTTAAGTATACCATGTGGTGGCAATGTCACAAACAGTGGTAAAACATAGTGGTAAAATAGAGAAATGCTGGATGGATTTGAGTCCAAATGTGAATCGTCACACTGGAATAATCATCAAAGGAGAGAGGACTGGTGGCTGCTGACATTTAGAGTAATCCACTGGAACAAGGCAGGCAACGAACGGCAGCGAAAGAGGAGAGAGAAAACGTTTCTCTTCCTAACAGAATGTATGTGTGGAGAATTGAAGGACAGCGTTATGAGAGGGTGTACTTCTATCAGGCGTTGACACCTGTATCTCTAAAGACTGCAGCTGACAGCGAGTAAGTGATCAAGAGAAAATTGAGAAACCGTTCCCAGCGCACTGCTATCCCTCCCCTCAACCACCCGCCCCCCACCAACACACAAACACATACGCACACACACACACACACACACACACACACACACACAGTGAGACCACTTTGTAATAAGCCTTCACAAATCACAAAAGACACATACAATGCCAAATTCACAGAGGAAATATCACAAACAGAGCACTCCCTGCCCACAGGGAGACTGAACCATACATCAGCGGACATACGGCGTATAAAAACGGCTCCAGTATGATTAGGCTGCAGAGTCCCATCCTACGGCCCGTGCCCGTTGCTTCGGTGGCCCAGCTTGTAGCCTCCACACTGAGATAATCATTCCAGCTCATGCCGGGCCACGCAGCTATATCAAACGCCATAGGAAATCACCTGGAGGGGGTGCCTGGCCATACGGCCGCTTGCCGCACGCAGCAGGGAGAAGGGGGGAGAAGGGGGGGATGCAGCTGCAAGTTGCTGTGGCCGCATCACGGGTGGGCGCTTCTACAATCTCGCACCACACCCAAGGGTCTGAGTGTGAGTGAGTGAGTGAGTGAGTGAGTGAGTGAGTGTGTGTGTCAACATAACAAGAATGAACCAACCAATCCACTTCATGCGTGTTTTCCACTTGCCATGCGACCTCTCAAAAAAAGAAACAAATTGAAACAAAATCTATACATTTTTCTCTTATTCATAAATTGCCACATTAACCCCCACCAGCACAGCTTGCATGGACATCCATTGCATTGGATTTCCGCGACATGCCGACTGGACAAAACAGCAGGTAGCGAAGAGATAACAAATTCACGCAAATTAAATGTCTTGTTAGATGCATTTGTGCCGCTAAGCGATATTTATACAGTGACAAAGTCGTTCCGTATTTGACGAGGATTCCTCATATTTGTTGACTTATATTTGGCACAAATCCCCAGGCGTCTACAGACTCCGTGCTCCCCAGCTCAGAGGACTGTGAATAGAACCTAACCGGCTGTGGCAGCATCACACACATTATGAATATCAATTATAGCTAAAGTCAGGCTGTGAAAATTAGGCGGATAGCTCCATTGTGTAGGTTAAAGGCTGCCATGCAGACGTTTGGCTCTGAAATGCCAGGACTAAGCCAGCATGGAATTACTGTCCTTCAGACCTTCAACACACAGCACACAGGCCTAATAGAACTTGACACACACACACACACACACACACACACACACACACACACACACACACACACACACACACACACACACACACACACACACACACACACACACACACACACACACACACACACACACACTAAATTTGTCTGTAATTTGTCTGTCTGAACAATCCAACGTCTGAGTGATTTTAATTGAAATTTTTCAAAATGTCGTTCTTTCTTGAGAGATGATTGACAGCATTCAATCAAATTGTATCCTTGACTTATCTATTTCCTGGGCCTGCAGACATGGCTGACATTAACATGCCCCCAATATCGACTGGGGTCTTTTATTTTGGAAAGCAACGACTAGACCACACATAATGGAGCTAATTTCAGCTTTTAGCATTAAACTTATCAGCAGCATCAGTTCTCCGATGGCATCTGTAGGCCAAACAAATGCTAATTAACCATGGGTGGTGGGGGATAATCAGGCAGTGTGCTTTGATTTAATTACATTCATGCGTATAGGACTAAATAGTGGGAGAACAAACTTAATTAAGCAGACCCAAACGATGGGGGGGGGTCGTGATTAGAGAAATGCAATCATTATTTTGGATATCTGCGTCTCTCAGCTGGAGGAATAGAAGATGTGATTTCGAACACAAATGTTGACACAGTGCACTATGATAGGAAGGAGGATACATACCAATAATGTGTTAATAATAACAGCACAGAGAATATAGTGATATTGTACGTATACACAATGGTACACAACTAGTAAATAGGTGTTTTAAATAAACAAAAACAACGATGACATTGCTGTTAGTGTTGCCCATTATAATGCATATTTCGCCGTGGGACTGACAATCTAAATGACAGCTGAAATTTAACACGACCAGTCTGTTTTAAGATCAACCTTGGCGTACATCCTGTCAGGCTTCAGGCTGCTTTTTCACTCTCACTTCCTGGGCAGAATAATAAAAACACAGAGGATGTAAATCGTCCCTGGTATGAGAAATAAACTAAACAATGTGACACATTTAAATTGACACCATAAACACACATGGTGTGAGCACATTCTGTGTTTATTCATAATTCCAAACCAACTTCACATTCTTTGTTTTCTTCTGTGCTCACATCATGTTTTATCGCAGAAAATTGTAGCCAATCCTGTGCCATCAAATCACATTTGTCGTTCTGTCATGAGTCAATATTCTGTTTAACCCCGAAATACGTAGTACGACGGAAGTAAAACAGAGTCTGCCTGCCATTTCACCATGTCTCAAAACAAGACAGTGATGTTTCTGCTTACAGAAATCCATAGTGATCCGAAGTGCAATCTCTGAAACCTAGGAATTACTGGCAGCACTTTACTGGAGCATTAAGCTTTTTCATTAAAAATCAATGAGTGGTTCCTCAGGCGATTGATTTTGGACTCCGCTTTATATGAGGATGTGATGGAGCTAAATCTCTGGTGCTCTCCCCTGGTTTCATTGGCTCCTCTTTGGCCAGACAGGAAACAGGCAAGGTATAATGGTTTCAATGGTCTGGCCCAGACACACCTTTCATTAGCCCTTAAATTGGATATCAGGTGACGTGCAATAGAAACTCCACAACTGGGAAGAGAAACCAAGATGAGTTTTCAGTTGCTCACTGAAATCTTCTACTGTAAAAATGTTCCTTGGATTGTGGAACTTGGAAGCAACAGACAGATCTGGTGTGATGATGACAGCATTTTCTTTACCAATAGGTTGTCTGCCGGAATATAGCCTGTGTCCTGTGGCCTCATTCGGCCTCTCTGATCTGCTCTGGCCAGATGCTATTGAGGGCTGGCTGCAGCAGATCGCAATGCTTTTACTTTGTGCCTTATACACTTTGCTGATGTGTATGACACTTTGCTTTACTTTGTCTTTTTCCAACTTACTGACTTATGTAAATACTTGTCAATAAATTGTGATTATTGTTATAAACGTAACCCGACGGTGTCTGGCTCAAAGGGTAAGGACGGTGTTCTTACCCTTTGAGCCAGGGTGTTTGTGACACTATTAGGGCTGCACGATTATTGCCAAAATGATTATCACGATTATTTTGATTGGAGTTGGATCAATTGGAGTTGTTGAGGGGAAATCACGTGATTTTTGGGGAGGGGAGGGGAGGGGTTTGAGCCCGTCCGCCATGATGGCATCCACGGCTATCGGTTGCCAGGGGCAACGTTGTCAGAGCGGCATAGAGATAGATGAGGAAATACGCAACATAGAGACACAGGATACATTACGAGATAGAAATAAAGAGTAAAGGGCAATTTCCACCAGAACCGTCACGGAAGCGGCACGGAAATAAAAACGTTCGCCGAAGACATTAGAAACCATTATAGTCAATGTAGGCTATTCCACTTCGAATCTCATGTATTTGTATTTACGATCGGAGAGCAACAAATCGGCTGAGATTCTCTTTATGTGTGTGGTGTACATCCAACTCAAAAGTCGCATAAGATTAAAAAATCTTGTAGTGTGGGGCAGCCTTAAGTGTGTTGTCCATTTAGGGAACCTGACAAACTGTAACCCACTGTTCTTATGGTTTCCTCGACGATCGTGTGATGAGGCATTGGAGCAGTTTTTAACGCAGCAGTTATTTCCAGGCACTGTTAAAACAATACAGAATTGCAACAACCTCCTCTGCTAGCAGCTACCGTGTCAACAATAACGCAAAGCTCAGTTGCACTCGGAGGGGCGTGACAACAACTCCTCATTCTGGGGCGTGGGCGGGGCTCGTTTATTTTTTGGTTTTCTTTTTTTTGCGGATGCATTATTTAAAAAAAAAAATGTGGGTGGGGAGCACGCATTCGAAATATCGCGAAATATCGCGAGAACACTACGTGTCATCGTGGGAAGCCAATATCGTCATCGTGATAAAAATTCGATATATTGTGCAGCCCTAGACACTATACATAAACATTAACTTATCACTAGATTACCCATGGAAAAATGGGTACTTGAGAAACCTCCTCAAGTCATTATACACCACTACACACGCCAAACTCACACCATGACACTGATTTGTTTCATATAGCACGGCCATTCATAACTATAAATGACTCATGAAACATCTTTCAGAATATGTTTCCTGGTTCACCTGACAAAGGGGAGCACTCAAATCCCTGAAGAGCGATATTGGGCCACACCAACTTGATGAGGAGAGTGCAGGGGTTGATATCTGTTATAGCCATTGTAAATACAGTCATCTGCAGGTCTCCTCTCTATGCTTGTGGTGCTTTGGCCTCTTGGTATAAATAACCTGTGTTTTAGTTATCTTTGGTGGGTGACACCATGGGGATAGCATGTCAAACCAATGTTCTAATAAGTGTGATGGACCCAAGTATTCTTTTGTTGGTTTGGCACATCTTTTTGTCATCTTTTTGTGTTTTGTTCTCTTTCGCAATACAACAAAGGCGAATTAACTGAGTATGCCTTTACCGCAGAGGTCAAAAGGAACACAGCATAAAATACCCTTTCACCCCTCCAGGGTTTGCGAAAATCTAAGGGAGGAAAATAGATGGCAGCGATACAGAGAGACGAGATACAAGGAGCTACAGGCTCAGCAGACGTGGTTGAGACCACAAGAGAAACAACAACGAATGAACATACTTAAATAAAGCTTCAAAAATGAACTGCTTTTATTGGCATAAACCAGCCGCAAGAGGGAATCGCCCGAGCTGTGTGACTATTTTGGGGATAATGAATGGACATGAAATACTCCTGCAAGGTTTTAATTGGCAATGCTTATCAGTGCAAAACTAAAAAAAGTCGATATTAGGAAGCGTTCCAATATTGCCCTGAAAGAATTGTAAGTGATTTAAATACAAAGCTCAAGAGATTGCATATAAAGCTAAAATTGTTTCAAGCAGAACCACAACCATTATTCAATGCCATTTGCAATGGGCCAACGGCCAATACTGCAGCCGTTTTGCTCATCACATTGAGACTATAGAATTATGTTGGGTGTTAGTGTGATACGTGAAAGCTAAATGGACTGCATTTATCTAGCACTTTTCCCACCCAGCGACCACTCAAAGCACTTTACAATTATTGCCTGACATCACAACTTCACACACTGACTGCGGTGTCCACCATGCAAGGCGACAGCTAGCTCATCAGCAGCATTTAGGCTGAGGTGTCTTGCTCAGGGACACTTCGACACTCTAGGAGGAGCCAGGATGGAACTAACAACCTTCCTACGTCTCGAGCCACTGCAGCCACCGAGCCACTGCAGCCTGCCTCCATGAAATGTATGCGAGTTTAGCATGTGAATACATAAACACACAGCACAGCATATTATCATAATTCAGATAACAGAGACTCAGGATACGTATACATCAACCTATGCGTCAACCTTCATGCATTTGAGCTTTGATTAATCTTTTTGACCGCAAAAACGTTCAATCCACCAATCTGCATATATAAATATATAATGTAGCATAGGTTACCCCTAGTATTGCCTTTACATTTTCTTACCTTACCCTAAAACAGCATCTCTTTTCTTGCCTTACCCTACCATAGCGTAACATAGCATACCTTTTCTCACCTTACCTTAGCATAAGATAGCATACTTTTACTTACCTTACCCTACCATAGTGTTACATAGCATATCTTTTCATACCTAACCCTTCCATAGCTGTATTTTGACCTTGACCGTGCGCTACTATTACAAAGGCACTGTGGAATGGATTGGCTCATCTATAAAGGCCTTAGATACCAATGATAATTAATTAAAGATGTGATAGATATATCATCAAAACATCAAAACATTCCAAAATATTTTCCCATAAGTACTTATGCTTCCGTAAATACCCAGGTGCCTATTGTTATGCCCAGATGAACCCACGATAAAGGAAATGTTCAAATTCGGCTCCGATCATAAAAACATCAGACCATTCATGAAGGTATCTGAAGCCATCGTATGACCGCCAGTGGAGTTTCTCAGGCTCCGATTTCAAACGCATCATACCCTCAATACAACGTCTCATGTGTGTGGTTCGGGTGTCATCGTTTGACCTTCTGTAGGCATCGTACTTGCTTCGGCTGTTCATTGGCTGTTGACCAAGTTCGGGGCCATCTTTGTGCAAAATTCAAAATTCCACATTCGTATGGCCATCTGGTGTCAATTTCGGGACAGTGTGACATGGGCATTAATGGGATTCCTTATCTATGCAAGACTTCATCTCATCTCATCGTGATTAGGCGTGCGTGCGTGCGTGCGTCTGTACGACATATGGCTGACATTCATGGCAATGCATTAGGGTGGGGTCAGAGCGGTTCGTTGCAGTCATATGGGTCTGACTCAAGACCCCCTGAGGCAGGGCGAGCGATGAGCATTGAGGTGATGCCTCCCCCTTTTCCCCATCTCTTCCTGTCATCTTCTTCTTCTTTATCATCGTCATCATCATCCATTAATAGGAAGCACCTTCAGAAACCTGTGAACCAAGCATCGGCTCTCCCCTGATTTATTACTGCTGGTGGAGATTTTTCCATGTCGACACTCTTAAAGGGCCGTTGAACCCATAACCGTTTTGTTGTTGTTTTTAAACGTGGCAATACGTCATCCAAGATCGTCAACATAGTTATCTATGCCATTTTATCACATGAAATAATAACTTATCGGACACATAGTATAACACCACGGTGTGTGCCGCATTTCATATCCATTGCGCATTATAAGGCTTACACAACGACAGCACTATAAAGGCATCACAAATGGGTCTTCACCAAGGGGATAATATGCCTCATATGGGGATAATATGCCTTGGATAATATGCCTCACCAAGGGGATAATATGCCTCACTGCACCTTGGTGCCTTTTTTGGTGCCTCACCCACCAAAAAATGTTTTTCTCATAGTGTTGGAATTCCAACAGGGGAAACAGGGGATTCAATTACACTTTAAAGCGAACATTCATGTAGGGGTTATCACTGGGTTACACCACACAAAACAACCCCCAAACCCTGCATTGCAAGGTCTGCTGTCGGCTGACATTCATCCTTGCTCCAATTAATTACGCGGAGCCCATATGGATGCCAAACCTCTTCCCCCTGCCACCACCTTACAAAGGTGACACATCCGAGGCCCTGCAGCATCATGGGTAATTGACAGGATCTCCACTGCCAGTTCCAGGGCCCATCATCAGCCCTGAAGCACACCATGATGGCTCTTAATGGCTGGACGCTGGCCATCCACTGTTCCACCGTTTCACAGGCGTCCCCTGACCTTTCTCCTCCCTGCTCCTCAATGGGAGGAGAGCAACAACCGTGAAGGTGCACCTCCCTGCTCCTCAATGGGAGGAGAGCGACGACTGTGAAGGTTCACCTCCAAAGGCTGGGTGAGCCAGGAATTTGGGAACTGCTGGGAACTCTACATAAGGGCTCAGTGCTCACCTTTTCAAACCAACTAAGCAGAAAGCACAGTGGTTGAGTAACCCTAAGAGTGTGAAGAACAAGAGCAGTTCAGCGAACAGAAATACTATCAACACTAGTATCCTTTCAAGCAAGCCCTGTGGTAAACTATCGGGATGGAAAACTACTTGACTACTTACACCAAAAAATAATTAACATTCACTTTGCATTTGGTTTATTCATAATAGTTTGAATTTACAAATTAATTATTATTTGGCAATAAGAAAGGTTTGATTGAAACATAGCCTTGCATACCTAATTAGTTGAATATTTAGGACATTTGATCCTGAACCACTAACTAATGTGTTTTTTTTTGTTTTCAGCCTACAATCTGTAGCCTAAACTGCGGCATATCTTTGTAACGTACACATATGTATCATCTGATTTTCAATGTTGCATACACGTCTGACCACATATCTCTCACTGTGAGCACATAAAATAAACAGCCCCCACCCCCACACTGTGTGTGTGTGTGTGTGTGTGTGTGTGTGTGTGTGTGTGTGTGTGTGTGTGTGTGTGTGTGTGTGTGTGTGTGTGTGTGTGTGTGTGTGTGTGTGTGCAAGATACACCCGAGAAGAAACAGGAGGAGACAAGGGCGGGGGATGGAGGAAGGTATCAGGACGGATCAGGAGACCAGGAGGCACCAGAGCATCCAGTGGCTCCACACATCTGGATGGAAACACGCAACCAAGCACTGCACCGCAGTGGGGCTGACTCAAACTACCACATCAAGCCACTATATCACACTGCCTCACCAACTGCTTCTCCAGTCCAAAGCAAATACAGTGCAACACACTCTCGACTGAACCGAACACTGAAAATGTGTTTTGAATGAATATGGTAAAAGAAAGGAAAAGTCTAAGAAAAGTGAAATATGGAAAGTGGTAAGATCGTTCATGTGATCCCAGCGGGTTTGAAAGTGCACATCGTAATTACCCTTTCAAGTAGTTTCCCCTTGAATGATTGCCACATAATGGATGTTTTTGCACAATAATCAAAACATTGAGGCAAATGATAACTAGGAACTAACAATTGATGCTTGACCAATATGGGAAATCTCTCCAATGCACATTTTAGGCGTGCATCCAAATTTAACGACAATGAATGCATATACAGCCCATTAAGGAGCAAGTTTGGGTTATGGATGCTCCAAGACGCTCACTTGCCAGCAGAAGGCATTGGAAATAGGACCTCTACATTTTTGGCAGGGAGTCACGAGACCCCTTATCCAAAAGTCAAATGTATTTGCATGGTCCAGTTAGACTCTCAAAAGGGCTTCACAGGCCCATATTCACCTCGTAACCCTAAGCCCTCTAAATTGTTGGAGAGTCACTAGTCTGTCTCCACACTAAGAAATGTGAACACAGAGAGACACTAAAATGCACAAACGTTCTACAAAATGGAAAGGAAAAACTCCACAAACCAAGAGGGAGAAACCTTAAGGAAAAACACAGAAGAGCCACTGGACTATTACATGGAACTAATATCGAGTTACACAATTTTACAATCCGTCTTTAAAAAATATTCATTGGGCCCTATTCTTTTCATTACATTTCCACTGATTTCATTTTCAAACTCCTGCCAAGCTGTTAATATCCAGCTCCTGAAGATGTAAGTAAGCCAAACCCAGTAGGAGCAGTATAGTGGTGGCTGAGGAGCCAACACAGCACATTGTGATCTCCAACCCCCCCCACATCAAACCCCATCACTCCCGGACGCCAAGCCAAAGCCTCTGCCGCACTGGGCCCCACACCACACTATTACACTGATGAATCACCACGATGTCTCTGCAGATACCCTCAGCCACACAACCCCCACACCACAAACACCCCCCACCCCCCTCCCCCCATTCAATCCTGCTGGAAGACAACCCACATCCAGGCTCCCTCTGACTGGAAGAGGACAAGGGGATGGGAATTAAACCTCAGATCCAGTTTGGTTATACTCCCACGCGACCAGGGGAGATTTGGTCAGATGCGATGGTGGGGTGAAAGTGCTGTAAAATAGCTTGGTCAGAGATACAGGTATGCAATGACAGCACAGGGATAGCCCCACTCTGTCTCTGCCAAGAACCTTGATTTCTCACAGGATAATGGATTCCATGTCAACATGAGCCCTGCAGTAGCACACACCGCAAGCCCAGAATACCGTCTTGATGCAGGGGGTGCCTTTTGCGGCTTATCTCTCAATGGCGGTCCTTCCTCAAGGACATGGCTGGGAGGAGGCGTTAGGTATGCAGAGTAGACTCTGTGATCGATGGGCGCGCTGGAGTTCTATCAAGCGACCAGTCTGTGAAGCGCGCCTCCTTGCCGCTAGCGTAGCTCCATGGAACCGAAAAAAGACATTTACATATTTCACGTGTTAATTATGGGGGGGGTTTGAAACGGCTCCGATGCTCGTTAGCCCTGTGAACAAATTGCCACACCAGGGCGCTATGCAAATAAGACACGGATGGGAGAGGGGCTTGTGGGTTGATGAGTAGAACTCCTGGGATTAGAAAAAAAAGGAACAAAGAATAAAGTATTTAAGGAGAAGAAGATTGGCGTTTGGTTGGTAGTTTGCAGTGGATGGTAATTTTATGTACATGAACTTCAAGGTGATCTTTCTATGAACATTCACAAGCACTTTTGTGGAGACTACTAAGAGGGTTTTAATAATTTAGTAGGATGCTTTTGCACATCAGGCATGCAAGGGGAGGGGGGGGTGGGGGAGAATTTCCCATTCAGCCTCACAAATGCTTTGTTGGGTTGTGTAGTAATTACATTTTATACATGAAGGTGATTATACAGCACATGTGGACTGTACTAGCCTATACAATGAAAATAAGTTTAGTGTAGAATCTAGATGAGACTTTGAGTAAGAAGAGAAAACGTTGAGTAAGAAGGTTTTTTAAACATAGCAGTAACATGTTTGTTCGAGCCCCGCTGAGCCAGTCAGCATCACACTGGGGAATAAAGGCAGGCTTTCATAAGAAGAGCTCTGTTCCTATTGGGCAGTTCCGTAGTTCCACACTTTTCTGTTCTGCCGTTTCAAAGCAGCAGGGTCAACCTTTCTAATTCACTGGGATTGACAGGTTTTTAACCAAAAATTGCAAAACTGTTACCTTAGTTACCTTGACAACGTGTTAGGTGTATTTATAGATATATCAATACAATTTGTGCTAATGTTATTGAATTTTCTTCTTCTCTGCGAGGAAAGCTTTATGGCTTTTTAGAAAAACACAAATTCCAATAAATTCACTGTGGGTGGAAGCTTTCTGACAGCCGCAACGGGGGCTTGCTGACAGCTATATTAAAAATATGTTTACGACCTAACTGGTAGCACCATCTACAACCTTGTCATGTTAATATTAACATATTCTAGTTCTACATGCCATATCCTGGGAAGGGATCACATAATTCAGTACAGAGTACAGAGAATACATTAAAATAATGTTTTTTTTAAGTAAATAAATATAGAGCAATTTGCATACATGATAATGGGAATTATTTGAATAGCAGAGGAGGGCTGAATATTTAATACCCTTTACCCCTATCAGCCTCCAACCAGTCTCCCAGCACAGGTGGGGGGTGGGAAGCCGCTCAATATATGCATATCGGACCCAAACTGTCTTCACTCTATTTGAGACATCACAAATGTAGCTTTACCGGCACGTATGAGTACACACATGTCTGTGGAAGAATAGGACAATGACAGTTAGATCGAAATTCCTGCACGATCAGGATGACCGTAGAGAAGAAACATGTTTAGTAAATTGCGCTTCCCGAAAATGGCTCATTATTCAAATGTGTCTCGAATACCTGCCTGTGAAAGCCAGCTGTGCATTTTTCTCTCACGCTTTTTCATTCTTCATTCATTATTTCATTCTTGTTATTTTGTTTCAGGCTACAGCAAAGGAACTCTGCCATAATTCACTCTATAATTATAATTATTCAATTCCTCTTACTGTCTTTGATAGGCAAAGCACATCCCTTTATATGACATTAGACGACGATCTAGTCCAGCAGTGCTAGATTATATTATCTAGTCCAGTACTAGGATTGCCTGATCGAGAGTGCCATCCACTCAAAGTATACAGTAGCTTTAAGGAGTAAGGTATTGAACATGTGGAGTACAATAATTAAAATAATTGGTCAAGTTGACTTGCTGAGAATGCATTTCAATTAAACAATTTTTTGAATAGACCTCTCTGCATCTCCTCACATGCACAAGGTGGATAAGTAAGTATGATCAGTGAATTGAATTAAAATACTGCAGATAATTTCAGAAAAAAATAGATATTTTGTTGCTAGGCCATTTGGACAAAGGGGTCCATTCTGTGTGGCGGCTGTCCTTCCAGATCTCCATCAGACCAAGTAGAAATCATTTACCTGTCCACAGCACTCCTGACAAGGACTGCATTGGGACTAGTCTGCATTGGGACTGCATTGGGACTAGTCTGCATTGGGACTGCATTGGGACTAGTCTGCATTGGGACTGCATTGGGACTAGTCTGCATTGGGACTGCATTGGGACTAGTCTGCATTGGGACTGCATTGGGACTAGTCTGCATTGGGACTGCATTGGGACTAGTCTGCATTGGGACTGCATTGGGACTAGTCTGCATTGGGACTGCATTGGGACTAGTCTGCATTGGGACTGCATTGGGACTAGTCTGCATTGGGACTGCATTGGGACTAGTCTGCATTGGGACTGCATTGGGACTAGTCATTTCTACTGTATTTTAGTTTCTGCTATTGGTTTCTGTTCTGCTTTGGTTCCTTCCGGCTACTCTACAAAACGGCCTTAAAACATCTGAAGGGAAAGCAATACAATAAATAAACTGAAGCTATCATAATCTATAATATATAGAGTACCAGGAGAGAGAAGAACCAATAGAGAACACAGATCCCTGGTGTGGCAGATTAGAATTGATTCTGCATCAGATTGCCAGCAGCAGATACTCTGGGTCCAATCAATTGTGAGCAGGGTCCTCATTGCTCTGGGACATTTCATTTCATTTCATTTCATTTTTGATTTATTTCATTCATGGTTCTCACATAGTTGCACATATACATAGTGTACACATTTTCACCATGAATGAAAAGGAGCAGGATGAAGAAAAAACTTATAATACCTGCCCCTCTCTGTTGTTACAAATTTAAATTTAAATGGCTTACTTCAACACCAATATTATTCTCTGTTTCAAAATATTAAAGATAATGAAACATAGCAATGACAAAAAAAAAAAAAAAACAAACAAACAAACAAAATAACGGTTAACACCACTCGTCTATCTATCTTTTTCTTTTTTCCCTTCTTTTTCTCTTTCTCCTTCTTTTTTGTAAATACTTATCTTTTCTTTTTTAAACATTTTCTTTTTTAAACATTTTCTTAAACTGAGACATACTTGTACAACTTTTCAATTCCTTGCTTTGTGAATGCCATACTTTTACACCTGCAACAGAAATACACCTTTGTTTTAAGCTCAACCTTGCAAAAACATTCATTGATGTCTGAGAGCTTCCACATATAAAAATCACTAACTGTAAGTCACTTTTGATATAAATGTCAACAAAAGAGTTAATGTACAGAGTAACAATGGGATAGGATAGTTCAGTGGTAAGGGTGTTTGGCCACCAGTCAAAAGCTTATGGTGCAAAACCTAATGTCTGCAGCCTAACCAATTCAGCAAGATGCATGACCTGCCTTCTCATTAAGGACAAGTTTCTGTACTCACTGTCAATTTGAATCAAAGCATCTGCTAAATGACTACTGTGTGAGTGTGTGCGGGTGATGTCTGGTTGAAGCAGCCTCACCTGGCCCGAGTCAGACTGATTGGCCTCTGGGGATGGGTGAGGCTGCACAGCTGTTGTACCTTGAGCAATCAATGTGCACAGGTCAAACCAGCCATCGCCACACGTACACTCGGAGAGATCTCCTGCATCCTATGACAGCATGGATCACCGTCTCATGTCTCACTGGCCGTTTCTCAATTCGCGTTCTCGTGTGTTCTCGTGTACTTGCGTTCTCGATAAACGTCATCAGTGGTGGCCCAAGCACTGTTCCAATTCCAAGTACGCGAGTACGCGAGTACTGTCGTAAAACCCGGAAGTGTTCTCGATGCGTTCTCGATGAGGCCGTTCCACCGAGGATGCATCGGAGGTGTGACTCGTGTGGACTTGGGACCGTTAAATATCCCAGAATGCATCATCGAGTCCGCTGCTGTTCCAATTGCAGAGTGCGTACTCGCGTTCTCGGAAGTCCGTACTTGAAAGTCCGGACTTGCCAAGTACGTACTTCCAAGTCCGCGAGAACGTAGTCTGCGTACTTGGTATTGAGAAACGGCTACTGTCTTTCAAACTGGTTTCCAACATCACAACCCTGCGTCCTTGTCCTGTGTAGCAAACTAGACGGTGTGTGGCATCGTTCTTTGCTACCTAAAACTACATAGTAAATAAACTAAATATCAAAGCAGTCAAAATACAACATGAATGTTGAATACGCGTTTATTTTTTTATCAGCTGCGGTTTTGAACTTCTACGGTTCTGTCCGTCTTTTTAAGACCTCCCTTGCTGATTTATTTGAACACACGATAAAATGCTACATTTTGCCCTTTCATCAGTTCAAGAAAATCAATGTCAGCCAACTGAATGTTTGAACAGAAAAACATTTGGGAGTGAAGATTTGCCTGGGAGAGATAAAACAAAATAAAAAAAGGATTTCTATCTGTGCCAGGATGTGTGTGTGTGTGTGTGTGTGTGTGTGTGTGTGTGTGTGTGTGTGTGTGTGTGTGTGTGTGTGTGTGTGTGTGTGTGTGTGTGTGTGTGTGTGTGTGTGTTCCATGATAGTGTTCATGCAACTTGACATCAACATACTTGGTTGCTCGTTATTCCCATCCCATAATATCATCTACTCAACAAGGAAGGTCTAGAAAATAGAAGCAAACACAATATTGGGTCCAACCTACTGTGTTTGCATAATATGTGCTCATATTATGATTTGCAATTAAGACACTGTGCTTAACCAAGAGATGCTCTGGTTAAATGTAAATGTGATGAATCACTTAGCATGAGAACTTCCCCAAAGGAGGTCTCTTTTTTAATCTTCATTTTACAAACCATTGTTCCTTTCATAACGTTTAATAATCAGTTATAAATTACTAATAAGATAATGAGATAATGGTTTATTTGATCATTTATAAAGTGCAATTCATGCTAATAAAGGTTCTAAGTAATCAGTCCAATCTTTTGTTTGAGCTCATCTAAAGTGAGGACTATCTATGCCTTAAAAAGCATTTATAAAGTCCAGGATCGAAAGGATGGAAATGTCACAAGTACCATTGCAGCATTTGTAATTCTCAGAAAATTCTCAACATAAAAATACAACACCACACAAGTGTGGTACGTAATTCAACTATCTATATATTTATTAACAGTGCAATAGTTATTGTCAACACAGAAAATGTTTTGTTAATATAGAAAATCTATCTGTGTGGAATGAGAACCATGAACAAAATAGCAATTGTTCAAAATTACAAAGAGAACATTGATGCAAAGAGAACAGTTAACTTTCAGCCAATAAAGAAACAAAATAAAAAAAAACCCTATTGAACATAACTGGATTGCGAGTACTTCAGCTCACTTCCTCTTAGTCACAGGCTTCTATTTTGTCCCCTAGTCCCACGCCCTCCAGATTTGCAGAGGGACATTTCGTGGCCGCTCACTTTGAGGCACTTTTGATACAGATGTCTACTAAATAGTCAATGAAAATAATTGCAATGGGGGTAAGTAAGGACATTCATCACAATGTGGCCTTCTTTCAATAGCAAAGGTTTAAAATAAATCAGCAGGGGACAGCGCGTTCTCCTATCCAGCGCCCCATCTATGGAATTGTCTGCCACCTGTGATCAGGGAGGCTGACTCTGCCGAGGTATTCAAAGCAAAGCTGAAAACCTACCTCTAAAGCCTTTCGTTCTGCACCTGGGGATGCACTCAGCTACTGCTGCCGAGATTGTTGCTGCTGATAGGCACCAGATTAGCAGTTGTCTACATGCTTTCTGTGCTGCACCATACCCCGTCAAAAACATAATTCCGTCTGTTTTAGCGAGTTGCAGTGACTTTGGATGGCCGGTCTGTTGCATTGGCTGACGGTTAACAGGCCAGCGACCTATCACCATCGACACTATTTAATCCCATTGAAACAGAAACCGGACCGGAACCGCAAACGGAATTGGGGCTGTTTACGTTTGGTTGTAGTCTTTTCGCTCGGTTCTCTGTATCAACAGTAGGGCTAGACCAAGCGAAAGGACTACAACCAACCCCCCCTTTCCGTTTCCGGTCAACGAGCAATGAGTCTTCCAACAGAAATCAATGGATTTACAAAATGCCAAATAAAACATGACAGAAACTGTATTTCGCTACGATACTTGATTTGGAACATCAACTAACACCACTAAACACTCGGTGAGTTGGACATTTCTGAAAACTAACGTTTAGGGTTTTTTTAAGGACAGGTTTGTGAATGCCCGTAGACAGCCATTCTGAAGCAGGCAGGGGCGCTAAATGAGCCAAATACTCGAGATAGGACCAATAGTCAAAATTTCGGTGTCAACCACTATTTCATCCTAGACAAACCAGAAAGGGGGCTCAATGTTCAAAATACCGGAATTGTCCTTTAACTAAAAAATGTAATTGCTTGTATGTATGACAATTATGGCACCCATTGGCACTCCTAACAATTCCTTGAAGGAGGGATCCCCCGCTCTGCATTCCTCTCCAAGGCTTCTTCCTTGCTAATTAAAGTTTTTCTTGCCCTCTGGGGGGGCTACGGCTAGGGGGAGGTGTCATTAAATTTATATTTAACTGAGAATATATGTACCGTGTATGGGCTGAAATTCAGAAAACTTAGATTTCCTATCATCCTCAGTAATAAAGATTCATTCCAAAATACACACACATACACGCACACACACAGACTTTAAATTTCAAGTCACTACTCACAATTAGTTTCAATCTTTCAGAGGCAAGATCAGAATTATTACAACTGTGATATCCAGATGGTTTAGTTAGTTTAGCTAGTTGGTTATCAACAACTATATTTCATGCACTCTCACATCATGTGGACAGAACCAGACAGGAGAGGAATTATTGTATGGCAGAGTTTTGTGGAAGGAAAGTGAATGAACCCAGTGAATTGAAAAGGATTGAGCGTTGTTCTTCCCAGACTTTTCCCCTTCCCCATTTACTACCTCTTCTTCTACTCTGATGGGAACGGACTAGTAGTGGAGTGAGACGTAGAACAATCAGAGGAAGTTTGGATGGATGGTGGACTTGCTGGATGGAACCAGTGACCTCTTTGTGCTGAATAAGAGATACAAATAAGAATGGAAGGAACACTGCATGTGTTTGTGGAGGGGGACGTGCGACGTCTGGCCTGCGGGGGGAGGTAGAGGACGGTTGGGAGCACACCGGATCGGCTGGGGGGGGATTGGACCTGATTGCGGACAGGTGCCCGCGATCAGGGCCAATCAAGGAGGTGTATTTATGTGTGCTTTGTTTTTCAGTGAAGGGGGAGAAAAAGCAGAGAAGGAAGGTGTTGCGGACGGGAGGACACGACCAGTTGCAAAGAACATCGTTTTATTTCGGTTTATGTGGTCAGATGTAGTGGAATCCGCAACGTGCTATTTAAGTTGTTATCTAAGCGTCTTGGAGGCGAATAAAGACTTTTTCCTCCCAAACATTGGGTCTCCTCTCGCTCATTACCCGTTACAGTGTTGCACTAGAGTCCAGTGCTGAACTCATAAAAAGCCTTGACTGATTAATTTGACTAAGTACTGTATTCTTAGTGTTACCTGAGCCAACTATTGTTTCAGGTAGTCTCTCTCCTTAGTCACAGCATCAATCTTCTCCTGTTTCCACTCTGCCTTTAGCCTGTGCACCAGCCACTACCTTTGCCTTACTACAACTACCTTTGCCTTCAGCTGACAGCTATACACCTATACAAACACCTATACAAAGGTATTGTTCATTGTCAAATTAATCTAGAACCTCCTTTTAAGTTTGTATGGTAGGCAAAGGAACAGCCCATGAAAACTTCCAACAACTAAGTTATGGTTCAATAATGCCGGTAAATTATCCAGTACAGTAACTTTTTACAGTAGCAACTTTTATTATGTTTTGGTATCCAACCAAATCAATTGCTTTGCCAAAAAGTGAAGATTTTCATTTTCATCTGGCAGATTCCCCGAACGTTTAAGCACTATATGGACGTTTTCAAACCAAGAAATGGGTTAAATTTTAGATACTGAAGTACTCAAGTTATGAAATGCCCTCTCCCTTAACTTTTGTTTAGCACTTATTAAACTTGGGGAGATATCATTTTAAATAATTTCAAACTTGGATTGCGCCTACAGTATATATAATAAAAGGTATAGTATACTAAACCATGGCAAAAGTTTAGCAAACCGCCTTATAGCTGTAGCCAGCGGTTTTATATAACAATTATATTTGATTAATTCATTTTGACATACAGCATGTGCTGTTTACATGAATCCGCACTTGTCCATGCACAACCCCTATCTACATTTGTTTTTGTGGCGTTTGGCTGCCTCAGCAGAAACCTCTCCTGCTGCATTTTAATAAACAATGTTGAGTGTAAGAAGAGCTCAGGATTCTGGAAACATGGCAGGATACCTGTTCCCTTAAACTACCACTGTGTCATTTAGTCACCTTCACTCACACAATACCCCCTCAATGTCACACAATACACCCTCAATGTCACACAATACACCCTCAATGTAACACAATACACCCTCAATGTAACACAATACACCCTCAATGTAACACAATACACCCTCAATGTCACATATTACACCCTCAATGTCACACAATACACCCTCTATGTAACACAATACACCCTCTATGTAACACAATACACCCTCTATGTCACACAATACACCCTCAATGTAACACAATACACCCTCTATGTAACACAATACACCCTCTATGTCACACAATACACCCTCTATGTAACACAATACACCCTCTATGTAACACAATACACCCTCTATGTCACACTGTCCATTCTCTGTCTGTCACCATTTCACTGTTTCAGATCATTATGAAATTAATAATTCATAACATCTCTGGTAACTTGATTGGCAATGGGCATTTTCCCTTCTTCAGGAACTGGAATGGAGTAGGAAAATCAAGGAAAGGATATGATCTCTAGTTGCTTTATACACATTGTGTCTTTAAAAGGTATTCTGTTCATTCACAATATTGCAGCATATGCAATGAAAGCATCCTATTAAATCATATCTTTACAACACCTTTACAGGATGTTGTATTTCAATGTCTTTCACAAATCTGTATAGGCATTTTGAAAGGACAACAGAAAAGTACAAAATATAAGAAAGGAAACGACCATGGATGCATAAAAGAAACAAACAATGAATTGGGTAAATGCTGCAGTTTTATCATCCACATAAACACTGTGAGGACCTTGAACTTATTCCAGTAAAGTCATGTCAGGCCTATATTTATATTTTGGGTCCCCTCAGTCCCCCCCCCCCCCCCCCCCCCCCCCGAGTCCCGGGGAGGAAGTCAAAGAGCAATGTCCTTGTCATGAAGCATTAGGCTTTTCTCCAGGAGGTAGAATTTGAAGACTTCCACTGATGACCCATTTAGAGGTACACTGCCCTTTGGGGGGGAGAGCTCTGCTGGTGTTGGGGGGTTTGTGCGAACTACAGTGCCCTGGAGTGACCAAGAAGGTGAGGTTCAGAATGTTCTCTTCTCAAAGTTCTGCATGCATAATTAACGCTGTGACTGTCAGGCAGGGGGGAACTTGGGCTTTGGAAGCAAATTGGGTCTAGGAAAATTTCCGACCTGAGAATTGTCTAGGTTGATAGGGTCTTACATTTCCCCAACCTTAAATTATGAAAATTATGCTTTGTTACAAAACTTGAGTCCTATTAACTATCGAGGTCAGAAATCAACGAGGCTGCAGGGAAAATATGCCTGTGGAAAATTACAAGAATGATGTAATGTTTTTAGTCCATTTGTAGTCTGTGTTCTGTTTATATAGAACCATAACTAGTACAAAAACAAATGTGTAAATCTCTCGACTGTTTTTCCAGGGACCAGAACATAGTTCTGATTTTCAAGGAAATATTAAGAAATACATTAAAAGGACAAGCTGGTTGAACATCTTTCTCACTGTCCACATCACTAATTTCATGGATCTTAAAATTTACATTGTTTCCTTTAGGTACTGTCTCTCTGTCACTGAAGCAGTAGATGGACATCTGTGTGTTGCTTTGTTTTTGGAAAATGAATCATTCGGCCTTCATCTCATATTTGTTCTTACAGCATTTATATTAAGCAATAATGACAGAAAGTGCTCACTGCTAAACCTGGGATTGGCAGCATCGTGCATTGTGGCCTTCTGTTCAAAAATATATATTGTTGATTGTAGTACACCTTATTTTACAGAAGACTTCCAACCAATGACCACAGTCCTTTCTAATCATATTGACGTCATTGAAGTGATGGAGGACTATAGAGGGGATTCAAACGTCTCTGTATTTCCTGCACAGTAAGAAGAGTAAGATCATTACTTAAAGTCTGCCACTGGTAGCCAGAATATATTCAGATTGAAGTATCTTGCTGCCAAGTAAAACCAACTGCTTTTCCAGAAACTCAATACTTCAGTGTCTTGTTGTTTTGCAGAGAAGCGCTAGTTGGGTTGAAGACGCCAGTGACTCAGACTAGACCATCACACTGATTTGCTCGATTGCACAAAATTCTGGCTGGGAAACAGACTCAGTTTTGCATTCATGGTGAAAGTCCTCCACAGCCTCAACGCTACTGGCCATGACAATATCTCTAATGAGCATGCCCTTCACACACACTGGAAATAACAAGCTCTACAGATGGGAGCACAAGCCTTGTGCTCAAACTGGAACACACTGAAAAAGCAACAGTGCAATTCCATAGTATGGCTCAAGGCCAACAGTATGGACACAATAAAAGCCATAATTTGTGTGCATAATGGGTTGGGGATCCATCGCCTCAGGGGAGCTGCTCTGCGTTAGCTTGCGATGCATGCCATTGGCTGCATTAGTTGGATTGACCAATCAAACGACCAAAATATTATAGATTGGCCCTTTGAAGTAATGGCCTCTTTTGGTTCAGGTTAATTTTGGTCGATCTAAAATCTTTAGCAATTTCGCCAATTTGGCAAACAGTTACGAGATGTAACTGTTGGAAGCCGTAAACTATTTGTCTTCAATTTGCAAGAAAGCAATTGAAGTTCCCGGGTCTAATGTCAACTGTCTCTTATCGGTCCTCTGGTGAGAAATGTCCACACATTTGACCTGGATAATTGAATCAACCAAATGATTTCCATACGAAAAAAATGCTCTGAAAAATGTGGCGTTGCTTAGCAACAACAGTGATACAGCATTTTTGTCATCTTACGTGCGACTGTCTGGGATGTGTTCCAGGTGTGAAAGCGACAGGGCATCCAGGGATACAATGTGATCAAAGCCTTGAGGGAGCTTAAAATGTCCTTCACAATGCCCAACAACTGTGTCTCCAGAGTGGATATGGGGATGCCCATCCAATTTCCAAAACATTCCCCGGCCCGAGCACTGCCTCCCGATGGCCACATTAGCAATGACCAAAATACTGTGAAATTGTACAATAACAAATAATCTTGCTGTATTGCTTAACATTACGTAGACATTTCTGTAGTCGACTCAACGCTGATCGATAGTTATTCCAATAAAGCTATCAATAAAATCTAAAAACCCATCCTAACTTAGCCTATTCTACCAAAAACTCTCTCTCTCTCTCTCTCTCTCTCTCTCTCTCTCTCTCTCTCTCTCTCTCTCTCTCTCTCTCTCTCTCTCTCTCTCTCTCTCTCTCTCTCTCTCTCTCTCTCTCTCTCTCTCTCTCTCTCTCTCTCTCTCTCTCTCTCTCTCTCTCCTAAAATACCCAAGACAAATTAACACAGAAAATGGGTCGATCCGACCTCCCTTTTATACAACTTAATTTATACGCGACATTAATTAATTAAACCGCAGCATGCGGTTAACATATCGGCTACAACGCAAAATAGGCTGTTGTTCATTAAGGGGGCGGGTATTGGGCGATGCATTACAAATCAGCTGTTTAATTGGCTTATAACTGTAGCCTGCTGCGTGACATCCACTGAAGGGTAATTATGCTCTATGTTGTCAAGAAACATAGCGTGGTTTTCACTGTAGTCCTGCGCAAACTGTCAAGTATGTGCCTAATGGGCATTGCACACTGAACACTGTACTTAACTGTTCCTTTGTGAGAAAGCCAGCTAACGTTCCTGCGGTAGGAGGATCAATTGAAGCCCACCACGTTGACTCGTCTTAACAAAATATTAGCCTACACATCGCTCAATTATCTTTATTTGGTCAAAACAGATAGTCACACTATTCATTGGAGTGGAAACCCGTGTAGTCCCACGAAAATTCACGTTTGGTTTAAAACGTTTGGTTTAAAATGTAAAAACAAAAAGTTGTCTTACCCGTGATGCGATGAATGAAGAGACTTGTGAGTTTGATTTGGAGGTGCTGAAGGGAGCGAAGTTCAAAAGGTTCAAAATAGATGGAGAGTCCGAAATTACAAACAGTATTTGGTCAAATTCGCAGCCTAACTTACTGGACTTACACAGACTACACAGAGTAGTAGCCTATGGCAGTGTAGCCTCGCAAATAAACTGTTAAACTGTGAGGTGAATGGTTCTGTCCGCAGCCGACAATAAAAAGGGGATTTCTCGCGCAGTACCCCGCGCGCGTACTACGCTCAAGCGTGGATCTGATGCGCGCACCACAACTCTCGCGCTCCCCTTTCTTTCAGCTCGCGCATAATCACCGTCACGTGACCGTGCCCCGCGGTCCAATGCTCTCCGCGTGGGTACACACGCACACGCACACACACACGCACACGCACACACACACACACACACACACACAAAAAGCCTACCCCTCGATCAAATGCTGTGAGGAAATTTGTCTTATTTACACAAAAAAAAAAATGATATTCTTAAACGAAATGTATGGTTCGTTTAAATTCCACGTGTTTAATTAAGCGTGTCATCTAGGTCTATTCCTTTTTATATATATAAAAAAGAGGGCTATCTGCGATTATGTTTCCCGCTACATAAGTGCAGTCGGAATTTATTTCCAACGGAGCGTTAGCCCGAATAAACTGTATCTGTTCTTGGGCATACTGGAATACAATTATTTATTTCCAGCCATTGCGCTGTAACCTGAATATAAACTCAAAGTGCATATTTCAGACTGTCGCCTGAAGGACCCGTGAGCCCAGTCCAATCAGTCGCCCTTCCATTCTTTCAACCACCCTGCGCCATGTCGGCGTAATGGCTCCATTTCCTAACGTCACCAACCAGTCAGACCCGTTCAGCTCATTTATCTTTTGTTTCATTGATGCAAGCCTAGGCCCACCGTGGCTGATTTATATTTGGCTCCATAACTCTAATTCCCGTGCACCGATGTGTGACAGCTGCATTTGCTGTCGGTAACTGCGGGAAAAGATTTTATAATGGATGTGCACGCCATGTTCATTCACTGTGTCTATCATCACCTGCTGCTCCTATCCTTCACCACCGCCCACCTCCCCGTTGATCAAAGCCTTTTGTGTGTGACATATCCGTTTTGAGATTAATCTAAACCATATGCCTACGTTCACAGTCACACAAAGACAGAGGAAGAAGGTATGCAAATTAAAATGCAGGGGATGACACTTCAGGCCCCTGCTGTGAGGCTTTATATGTGCACATCCAATCACAGCGGGCAGTCAATGCCGAACCCATATCAAATGTTTGCTTTTCATCTTCTCCTCATCTTCTGCATGTTCAGCAGCTGGGGGGAAACACCGTGAAGATGAATTTGTTTTATCAGTGGTACTGCCAACCTATAATTTTAATCAATTGCCGTTACAGTCACCCAATTATACCACAGCAGCAGCCAGCATATGCTCGTCTTTTGCCAGCATATTTTCTATTTAAGATGAAGATTCCCTGTTCTGTTGACTCTATGCTCTACAATTGTCATTGAAAACCCAATACCTGGGTCCTGGGTCCAGGGGCCTTATTATATATATATATATATTATTATTTATAATTATTTATTTATTTATAATTATATTATTTATAACCATGTTGGTTCTACACTCTAGCTGGTAGCCTTGAAGCAGTCAGCACATGATGTGTCCAGTGAACAGAATGTTCAGTGCTTTAAACCCACACAAAGGGTGTATGATTCGATTCTTTTGGTTTTAGAACGTCAAACAAAACTGTAATCTCATTGGATCGGCTTTGGAGGTCTGCTTTACCAGGGTTGAAATGGTTTGAACTATGAGTGCAGCAAGGTGGAGTATCTGACTGCTAAGCCCAGGGTACCCACAGAAAGCCCACACATTGGCCCCCGAAGGGCAATTCTGCTGCGGGCCCCGGACGTGCTCAACCACAGGGGGCCATTCTGTTTTTCCTGTGGGAGAACCCAAATCAGGTTGCCTAGTGAGTGAGCCAAGGGCCACAAAGGGCAAAACTGTTATGGGCCCCGCATAGGCCAACCCACATGGAGTGCAGGTGGGTTTAGTGTGGTGGTTGGGCCCCATGGTTGGGCCCTGCCCACACTGCCCTACAGTAAACCAACATATACCCACAGTGCACGCGCATGCTGGGAATGTGCTTGTGCATCGCGGTCCAACTATAACACATGGATTTGAAATTAAATGGATGGGATAAGATAAGATAAGATAATCCTTTATTAGTCCCACAGTGGGGAAATGTGCAGTGTCACAGCAGCAAAGAGCAAAGATGATAGTGCAAATAAAGACGACAGTAGTGCAAAATACAATAAGAAAAAAAAGCTGATTGTGGAGTCTGACGTGTCTGAGTCTGCAGGAAGGAACGTCCTGCGGTACCCCTCTGTCTCGCACCGCGGGGGGCTCAGCCCATCACTGAAGGTGCTGCTCAGTGATGCAAGTGTCCCGTGAAGGGGGTGGGACGTGTTCTCCAACATGGATGATGGCTTTCTATCATCCTCCTGTCACCAACCACCTCCGCTGGGTGGAGCAAGCACCCCAGCACAGAGCAGGCTCTCTTAATGAGTTAGGGTTAGGTTAGACTGGGGTTAGACTGTTCAGTCTCTTGAACACCAAAGGACCTGAGTTTCTTTAGCAGAAAGAGTCCGCTCTGGCCTTTTTTGTAGAGGGCGTTGATCATCCCACTACAGTCCATTTTATTGTTAATGTGTAGTTCCAGTATGAGTCCACAGACTCAATGTCAACCCCCTGGATGTTCACCGGTGTGGGTGGGGGATGTTTACACCTGCGGAAGTCCACCACCAGCACCACAGCAAGACCGTGCAATGCATACATTGGTGACCGGATTAAAGCACCAATGTAATAAAGCGTGTAAGAGCATTATACATCGACATTAAAGACAACCAACGTGGAACAAAGAGAAAGAAAATACATCTCAACTTTGTTAACTATGCCATCTTCGTTCGTCACGGGAATCTTTCGCTACTCGCTGTACTCATCACAAGCCCCAGTGGGAGCTTGATATCCCCAAAGAAAAGGAGGCGTGCCTCAATGCCGCAATGCATCAATGCCGTTCCATACAAATGGATAGCACCATTAGTCTTTCCCGCGTTGATCTGGAGGTGGTTCTGCTGGCACCAGTCCACAAAGGGATGTGAATGACACCTCTGGGATCCTGGCCCCCTGTAGTTGAGGGAAGACTTTTGAGTGTCTGGTAATTTATGGTGAGGCCATTAGCGGGGAATACACAGTGGGATGAAGCACTGGATCTGTAGTGACTCATGTAAATGAGTTTTTAGAGTGATCACAGAAATATCCAGCTTTACCATTATTTATCATCTAAAATGGGGGTGGTGGAATGCATGTATGTGTGTGTGTGTGTGTGTGTGTGTGTGTAAACCTGTGTGTGTTTGTGTGCGTGTTTGTAGTCTTATAATCCATCCAGACTCACAGCAGCCCTGTGTCTGTCCTGTGGCTGTTTGGCTCACTGTCTACTCTTTCCTTCGTACTGTTTCTCTTCATCAGATGGTAGAGAGTGAGAAAGAGAAATAGTGAAAGAGGATGATTCTCTTTCCCTTTTACTCTCTACCATCTATCTATCCATCTTTATTTTTATATTTTGTTGTAACAACAATTCTTTCTTTCTCCATCACTGACCGTCTCCCTCTGTCCTTCTCTCTTTCTTTATTTGTTAATTTTCTTTGTCTTCCTTCCTTTGTTTCATCCCCTCTTTTTCTCCTCCGCCTCAGTGCTTGCTCACCCCTAATCCCCCTTGTGAACTAGTGTAACCCTGCTCATAGCTGCTATGAAGATCGATGTGCACTCACCTATCAATACAGGCTTTATCCTCTCTACATCTCCTCTCATCTCATCTCAGTCCAGAAAGGCCGCTTTAGATCCCCAGAAAAGTAAAGAAATTAAAGTACAGACTGACTACTACTTCTACGCTCTCCTCCTTCCTCTCACTCTGCTGAGCTTTGACCTCTCCATGAACTCTCGCTGACCTTTTGCTTGGCTATCACTCTGGGTGAGAAGGTTTCAGCTCTCTAGACTCAAACAATAACCTATCTTAAGAAGACTGCATAACAAAAGACTACATATACAACTGATTACTATACAAGAAGGGCTTAGCAGAATTGTATGTTTTTACTCTTTGCGTACCACTCCTCTTGAAGAACGGTTTAGTGATTAAAACGCTGTCCTCAGTACCTTTCACAATAACCTCCTAAACTATATTTCACATGAGAGTGGTCATCTCAAATGTGATTCCCCACCATGGTCAAGCCAATTCCAGCTACCCAGGGCTGAACCGTACGTATTGACGGCTTAAAGCCAATCAAAAGCAATACATTCCCCACTTGATCTTTATGAGCCGGATGGTTATTAGAATGCAGCGGATGGGGACAATTGGATTTCAGGGATCAGTGTGTGACAGGGTTAGAGGTCAGAGGTCGTGCTCGTGGATGAATAACATGTGTTTTGGGAGGTGTTACTCAAGGAGAAGGTCTTCTGATCACTATTAAGTACGTCAGCCAAAGCAGTGTGATCACTCTTCAAACACCACACACCAAATACCACCTCCCTTCAAACATATAGCAAACATATAAACAACTTCAAACATGACACATATAGTGTATATGAGGTGATATCTGCATCTAAAACCTTGTTTCATAATTATCTTATTTATATTCAGTAAAGATGCATTGACCTTTAGAAGCAGCGTTTTAATCATTAGTTTTTTTATTTATATAATTACGCTTAATTGATACAAATAGATTCTAAAATAGGTTTATCATGCTGCAATAAGCAAAGGTTTGATTATTTTGTCATCATGAATTCTATTTATGGCAAACATAAACATTGGGGACCTCATTTGAAACAGCAAGGGCATGGTCAGACATGGAATTAAAACAGCATTTTCCTTAGCACAACATAGGAATTATGAAATAAACAAAAGTTAAGGGATATAATACCAGAATACTCATCCGATGAAGCATGAATCCATCACAATTTCTAAGCTTTAAACGCTCAACAAAGAATCTCTGTGGGATATTTTCCAATAAAACGTGAAAAAAGAACTTGGGAAGATCTTCAAACATGATTAAATTGTTTCCACAGATTTGAGTCTAACATAATTTCACTTGGAACCCATGAAGTACACCATGTCACTCCTCCAAATAGTTATTATATATATACTTTATATTATATACACAATGAGTACGAGTGACTGCATGCCCTGGGAGGGCCTTTTATTCCAGTAGCCCTGGTAGTTGAAGAGCAACTAGATGTGTGAGTCATGTGTACTCCACAAGGCCAGAGCGTTGCTTCCCGACCGAAGAACATTGAGTTCCTCTCTGCGCTCCAGTATTAATAAACCCCACGCTGGAGAATACACGGGATGGGAGCGCGCACAGCAGACAAAGCGAGAGATGTCGAGGGCTAGCTGTGAGCTGTGTTTTTTTTCCCGTCTCTTCCAAAAAAACATAATGGTTGAATCAGAATTACTGCCGTGCCACTGGGCCCGTCCCTTTCAATTGTTTTGATGACAAACTGAAGGGGTTTGGAGTATGCCACTAACATTTACACAGCAACGTCAAGTACCACCTGGCTGGTTTCTATGGCTGGAGGATGGTTTTATCTCTCTAAAGCACAATCACACATTAGGTCCTCCATTTTGGATTTGGAATGGTCTGCTTTCTTGTCAGATGATTAAGATAGATGCATACACCAAAAGTACATTTGTACACATGTTAAGATACGCCTCACGCTTCCCTTGCAGTCCAGCATTGTTGTTGTCCATTTCTTTCTGTGCATGTCTGATGTCTGATTCCTCGACAGGAGAGCGCTAATTCCCGCCCCCCATCTGTTCTGTTTCATTAAAGAATAGCTCATGATGAACACAGTGGTCCCGGCTTAAATACACGACGGAGGACAATAGATGGCGGGCAGACTGTGTGGGAGGAACGCCAGCCATAAGCGACACCCTGGCCAGTGCATCTCCAGACAAAGACCACAGCTCTGATCATATCAGCCACACTTTGCTTCCACCCAGGAGGCTAAAGATATCCACTCAGACACATTCTCAGAATCATCACATACTGGATAACATCTTCTTTCCCTGATGATTAGAGTTTCTGATTGTGCTGAGGAGGGGACAGAGAGATAGAGGGGGACGCGATGGGCAAAATGAGGAGCGAAGAGAGAGGGAGCGAGGGGGAGATAGGGATGGAGAAGAGGGATCGAGGATAGAGCATTTTGGAGGAAGAGAGAGAGAGATGGGGGAACGAGAATGGAAAATAGGATGTAGGAGATTAATTGTTTGCTTGATGGAGAGATAGATAGAGAGGCTGCAGTCCTAAACCTGTAAAAAAACAGTTGCTTTATTAGATTGGAATATTACTGGCTTCTTGGGCAATCCATCCACCTCCATTTTACTGGAGACTGGGGGTGTACTATTTCCCTGGGGGTGGTGGTGAGGGTGGTGGTGAGATTGGAGGAGGTGGTGGAGATGGTGTAGGCGGAGGAAATGGTGGTGGTGGTGGTGGTGGACACAGTGGTGGTGGTGATTGATGCTCAGTGAAGGCTGCAGATCGATACAACCTGATTTAATCCAGTTTAATCTGGTTTCATCCGGACTGCTTCAGGGATCAGCCAAAGAGTCAAATACAAAACCGCACCACCTCTACGATTGAAACATGAATCCATTGGTGAGAACACTGTGTGTGTGTGTGTGTGTGTGTGTGTGTGTGTGTGTGTGTGTGTGTGCGTCTTTGTGCGTGGGGGTGCCGGTGTATTTGTGTGTGTGTGTCTGCCAATGTGTCTTCTCGGATCCCCCATCGATTACCTGGGAGACCCCCAGGGACCTCCAAGGCCCGCCCAGCCCAAGAGATGGTTCAATGGCCAGCGGACACAAGGTGGCTTTCTCTCCCCCCTCTCTCTCTACTCTCTACTCTCTCCCCTCTCTGTTTCTCCTCTCCTCTCTCCCGCTCTCTCTGTGGCTCTCTTGTTCATCTCTCCTTTGGTATTTGTCCATCTCTCTCCCTCTGCATTCTCTCTCCCTCTGCATTCTCTCTCCCTCTCCATTCTCTCTCCCTCTCTATTCTCTCTCCCTCTCTATTCTCTCCCTCTCTATTCTCTCTCCCTCTCCATTCTCTCTCCCTCTGCATTCTCTCTCCCCTTTTGTCTCATCCCTTAGCCTTATCTCTCTCTCTCTCTCTCTCTCTCTCTCTCTCTCTCTCTCTCTCTCTCTCTCTCTCTCTCTCTCTCTCTCTCTCTCTCTCTCTCTCTCCCCATTATGTTGTCAGGGGAGATGTGAAATGGTGGGGAGGAGTTGTTTTTAATGACTGCAGTTTTTATTTCAGAGACCATGCACATGCATTTTCAGAGTGGTGCTAGCAGCAGTTGTATGAAAAATAACACTGCATAACCAGTACACACAATCATTACCCATATTCAACATACACCAGTCGCACAATATATTCAAATGACTGGTAAGGACAGTGGAAATGAAAAATCCACCTCCACCAATCAACTTGATGAGATGAGGTGTGTGTGTGTGTGTGTGTGTGTGTGTGTGTGTGTGTGTGTGTGTGTGTGTGTGTGTGTGTGTGTGTGTGTGTGTGTGTGTGTGTGTGTGTGTGTGTGTGTGTGTGTGTGTGTGTGTGTGTGTGTGTGTTTAAGTGATGCACATGTTTGCTACCAGGCTGTGGTACGAACCAAAATTTGAATACGCAGCAAGGCCTAACTAGGGTTCGGTTTCAGGGTCAGGGTTTGAACTTAAGGTCAGCTTTTAGGATTTGGTTTTTGGTTCTAGGGCTTGGTTCTGGGTTTAGGGTTTGGTTCTGGGTTTAGGGTTTGGTTCTGGGTTTAGGGTTTGGTTCTGGGTTTAGGGTTTGGTTCTGGGTTTAGGGTTTGGTTCTGGGTTTAGGGTTGTAGCATTTGATTTAAAGATAAGTGTTCACTATTAGAGTTAAGGGTTAGGGTTTCTAAAAAGGGTAAGGTTTTAGGGTTGTTTTTTGGGTTCTAGGATTAGGGTTTCCTGTTAGGGTCAGGCTTTAGGGCTTGGCTTTTGGTTTAGGGTTAGGTACTAGGGTTAGGTACTAGGGTTAGGGCTTCCTAATAGGGGCAGGTTATAGGGTAGAAAAACTAGAAGTATATAATAAGATGTTTTCTGCAGTTCAATGGAAAATGCCTTCGTTGTCTCATTACAGAGAAGTGTCATGACTTCTAAATTCCACTAGGTGGAGGCTACAGACCAGAATTGTCATTTGGCATTAATTTGCCACAAAGTTTAAAACCAACTATACCTACCATTCTTGAATTTAATTGGTTGCTTACTAAAACTGACCGTTTTTAGACTAATCGCCATTCATAGATTTTGCTGAACTAAGAATGGAACTAACCCAACCAGTATTCCAATTGTCATTGGCTCTTTACATCCATTAAAATGGATCCATTGAAAACAAATCCTGTGACACACCCCTATAAATATTAGATTCTCAACTTTTAGTCTATCATAACCATTATTTGCTAAACAAAAGACAATTCCAACCCCAAACTAAATATAAATTATGCAACAAAAAGGGTTCGGTGTTTCATAACTTTGACATTCACGTGCACAGCAATAGTCCATATCACTCCTTGACTAAGACTTAAATAAAGGCCGAAGGCAAAAAACAAGAACAAGAACAGACTAAGCTTTTCCCCTTTACTGCCCAAAATGATGTCTTACCTTTGTTGTTTTTGTCATCAAATTTGGGTTTGATCGCATAAAATCTAAATAAAGCTAAATATGGTGTTTACGATCATTGTATAGCGGCTGAGAGGGTTTCAGGGGAAATAGTTAAATTGCCTTCAATCAGAACCTATGTACTTCATCGCCATCTGGTGGCCATATGGTGTAAGGCGATTGTTTGGCTTGGTATCATTCAATTATCTTCGCCCAGACCTTTCAATATAGGGGTCAAGTGTCAATACTGTACAATTGGTTCTCAAAATATCTTCCTGTTTGTGTCTCTTAACGTTTATATTGTCAATTGTGCAATGGTCTGCATGTGATTTATTGATTTATTTGGAGATTTCGCCTAAACCTACCTCTACTGAAACCTCTTTGCTCTACTTTACTTGATTTGCATCAAATATTGACCAAGGTACTCATCAGATGTTGTGCTATGGAATACGGCTACCAACTGATAATGCTCTGGGTGGTCTTCAATTTAAAACATGAAATCTTCCACGTATACTGTGTTCTAGGTTTACTCTAACCAGGTTATATCCACATTGAATATTTCACTTGCACAACAATCTCACTGGTGTTGTCTTTCTTTTGGTACCAAGATGACATGTTATAGCCATTGCAGTTGTGGAGATAAACTATATTTACTTTGGGTATGTTATTTTCAGAAAAAAAACTCAGAAATAGGCTTAGCAATGAAGAGGTTAACAGCTGTATATCATGTCATGCTAAAATGGTATCCAAAATAAATGTTAACCTGCAATAAAATATTATTACACCAACATTTGCTGGTAGCAATGCAACATTTACACTTCCACTATAATGCATACAGAAAATAACAAACAACAATACATTAAATACAATTAGTACACAGATTTTCTTTCCAAGTCATGCTGAACCACTTGTAAGTTAAGTCGTCTTGCGTCACTGATTGTCAAGCCTAGGTCAAATCAAAGTCACTTATTATTTTCTCAAGTCAAGTCTCGAACCATCAAATGCGAGTTACCTTCATCAAGGCAGGTGACCTTACTCCTCACCTCTGAGGCGGGGTAATCACTTTATTTGTTATTAAGTAACCATCGCTTTCATCCATGAGTGTTAATCTTTCATGCATCAGTGGGCGGTTGACAATCCTTTCAGGGATTGTTATTGTTTTGCCATTTCGCCCACAAAACATCAAGCTCCCTCTAAATGAGATGAACACACTCATTTTGAATAACTTTTATAATAGGTCTAACAACATTTGCGCTGTGTAACCTTTGCGCTGTAGTCATCACTTTGATTTAGAATTTGCCTTTTCCTCCACAGACACAAACTTAATGTGCGCCTGTGGCTTTTTGTTCTCCGAACATCATGACACACAATATTGATTTGTTGTTTGAGTTTCTGTTTAGCAGTTTTTTTTATCAGAGGGACAAGAACAACGAATTTAGAACCTAATGTTAAGGTTATATTTTTTGCATAATAGACTATTGGGTAAAATACAGTATCAGTAGGCCATGGAAACACTGTTTAACTTCCTCTCATACCATTTAGTCTAGATTTGGTCTGCTTAACATAAGGCCACATTCTGCCCCATTGACTTAACAACATTTTAGTTGAATTAACACTTTTTTTTATTAAATAAATATTATTTGTAATATTTGTTGTAGTAGTAGTAGTAGTAGTAGTAGTAGTAGTAGTAGTAGTAGTAGTAGTAGTAGTAGTAGTTTAAGTAGTAGTAGTAGTTTAAGTAGTAGCAGTAGTTTAAGTAGTAGTTATAGTAGTTTAAGTAGTAGTTATAGTAGAGAAGTAGTAGTACATTATGTGCTTAAGTTTCCAGTAAATATTTACCAGACTGATGGAAATGACTGACTTTTGTTGTTGCTGCTGACCCATCCTCCTGGTCCACTGGTCCACGTGATCTTCCATTTAACCTGTCACTCAAAACAACGTTGTGAGCAACAGCAACGGGCACGTAAACATCAACAGAGGCCTTCCCCATGCGTTCAGCGGTCCACAATGTTCCACCAGGGTGCCACTGCCCGGCCTGAGCGAGGCGGGTCCGCCACCCCATCTCCACGCTGCTCGCCCGCGGGTCCTCCAGTCCACTTGGCGACAGGAACCACGGCCAGGGAGGGAACGCCAGCCGGGACCCGGCTCAACCTGGAGCACATAGTCGAGCAGGCGGAGGAGGTCCCTCCGTGGTCACTCTCACCCCACCTGAAGCCCCCCCGCAGGACCCCGACGGAGGGGCGTAGTGGAGGGGTGGAGGACGACGTGGAGGCGGGCACGGGAGAACCGTCCACCGACGAGGCCGGCGGCCCCCGTGGTGAGGCGAGGCGTCTGATGGAGAACAGGGATCCCAAAGCGGTCAACTCGTGTCTGAAGGTAAACGGGCTGCGTGTCTGAAGGCGGCCCTTCACACACGTTGGTGCGCGCCGCACCAAAACACTTCTGACCTTAGAGCCGAGAGAATCCCCAAACACATCCTACAATGTCAACTCGACGTCAAACTGATTTCAATCAGGAAAGCAAAACAATCACACTGATTGCGTGTACTTTTGATTTCACCGTTGGTCTTTGGGAAGAGATGACGTGTGTGTGTGTGTGTGTGTGTGCGTGTGTGCGTGTGTGTGCGCGTGCGTGTGTGTGTGTCTACTCTACATCATCAGGCCCGAGAGAAAAACGACCCACCGCTTACATTTGTTGATGTTTCCAAAGGTTGTGCTGACAGTTGAATTGATGCCTAGGATGAAATATTTTCCTTGTATCAACATCACGGTCTGGCCTTTGTGGGGAAGGCTATATTATTTTCCTCTGTCAGAAAGTGAAAAACAATTCAGTTGTTCCTGGACTTACAAGCAATGGACCCCGTTGACTGCGAGTGAGCGGGCGCGTGTTTGTTTTCACCCGTCCTCCCGAGGTGGCCTTTGAGGACGTCATCGCGGAGCCTGCGTCCGTGCGGAGCGTCGACCGGGTGTGGCTGTGGAGCCACGCCCTGTTCGAGGTGTCCAGACTGTGGTGCTACCGCCTCATCTCCCTGCTGCTGGCCGTGCCCGTCTCACTGGCGGCCGGGCTGCTGCTGGCCCTGCTCAGCTGCCTGCACATCTGGTACTGGTGTACCTGGTACTGGTGTACCTGGTACTGGTGTACCTGGTACTGGTGTTGTTGCCTTATAGGGCTTGTACATCGCAGTGCATCATGGGATTTTTTTTTTTTGGGGGTGATTCTCCGCCATATTGAGAGGAATTAATAAAGCTGTAGTATATATATACCGTGGTCTAGGGTAATGAAAACGTTTTCTTTCAAACACAACAATGTCTCCTCAGAATTTGATTCACAATTAGTGACCAAAAGTTTCAAATTAATAATGAACTTTTTAATGATAAAAACCTCCACTACTAACTAATAATGATGACGGTGATGGTGAAGACCATCATAATAATAATCCTATTCCCTGGATGTCCTCTCTCTGCATCTCCCCAGGCTGATCACGCCCTGCCTGCGGCTCTGTGTCCTCAACATGCGCTGGGTGCAGGTCCTCTGGGCCGGCGTCCTCAACATCGCCATCGGCCCTTTCTTCACCAGCATGGGGAAGTGCTGTGGTAGCATTAGCATCCGGATAGCTAGGGACTGACCCAGGCTTCCCCTATCAGGCAGCCTGCCAAGCACTCTGCTGTGAGAATCCAGAAGTAGATCCGTCAACCCAGCATGTGTTCCCTTTTTAAAATGATTCCAACTAGCACAGGATTTCATGGTTCGGGAAATATCTGAATGATGAGTTAAGTGATTTATCATGTATGCCCTAAATTGTAAAGATCTAGAAATACCCCGCTATGTGCATGTGTTCATATTTAGAAACGCAATTTTGCTAGGGGGCGTAGGGGTTATATTGGGTAAGCCCTTCTTTATCTTCTTAATTAAATTTGTATTTGCATTTCATCTCCACTACGTGCGGCATAGTATCAGCGATACGTTATCTTTCTTCAACGATAAATAAAAACCTATAGACCATAAGGAAGGTTAGCGTGTCTTTGTTATCAGTCATATGTTTGACGTACTGGCCTGACGCACGCCCGATGAACCGTCAGGGATTCACCGAGAATGACGTCACCTCCACCCGGCCAGGTACACTGACCGGGCGCGCTCGTGTTTCAGCTCAACTAGAAAACTGCACCGCATCAGAACATGAGCGGCGTCAGCCAGGCAATGTCTGCAGAAGTCATGTATACATGTACATATGCACACATATACATCATATACATGTTTCAGAGACAACAAGACGAAAAAAAGAAAAAAAAAAAAGTGAATGGGGTGAATATCCACCATTTCCTCTTGAACTAAAATCAGTTGTTATAAATGCGGCACATTGTGACCGCTGTCCATCAGAGATGCGGGTGCTGTTGCGCGTCCGGCTGACACCCTGTCTTCTCCTCTTCATTATTCTCAAAGCGAGGTGTGTATTGAACTCCTCTGAGCCACAGGCATGCGCCACATAACTCTCTCTCTGTGCAAGGGGCTATTTCGGTCCCTTTCCATCCATGTCTCACGGGCCTCTGGCCTCCTCTCCACTGCTCTAATTGGGTTGGCTGCTGCATGCACACATGCAGTAGCCCCCCCCCCCACACACACACACACACACACACACACACACAGACACCCCCTGCACTCTACACACACACTTTCTCCTCATTAACATATGTTCACTCATTCAGTCTTTCAGATTTCCAGTGCAGATATAGGGTCAGCTGCTCAGGGTTTTAGTGTTCTAATATTTATAATATAATTGATTATTCAGATGTATTATCTTGATTAGGTTCTACACCTGCTCTAGCTACTACTACTACTAGTAGCTACTACTGTAGCTCTCCTGGGTTTCATGCTCATTGCCATTGCTGCCATTACCCTCTGGGGATCATTAAAGGTTTATCTCATCTCATCTTGTGTTATCTTGTCTTAACCACATGCTTGTGTAGAAGGCTCAGGTAACACTGAGCCAGTGCCTGGAGTCACCCTGCTCCTCTTCCTCCTCCTCCTCCCCCTCCTCTGTTATTCAGCCCCCCTGCTGAGATCTGCTGAGAGTGTCCATTGATGAGGAGCAGCAGCAGAAAGAGCAGGATCCAAGATTAAGATCTAACCTGCTGTTTCACACCCACCCTCTCGGCCTCTTCACCCTCACACTATGACAGTGTGTTTATGGTACAGGCCCACTCATATAGAAATAATTGACTGATTGGAGCAACTGCAAGACCCTATACTGGATTTATTTTGGGGTGTATTGAATTTTATAGTATGAGCAAGCTCAAAAGGGACTTTAAAGTTATTCCTGTGACACGAAGGGGAGCAGTTGTTATTTTTGTTCTAAGGACGAGACCTGATTGTCATTCCAATTCTGAACTCTGTGGTTACATAACCACACCAAAGATGAATTGCAGAGCAGAATGGAGAATATATATTTATATATGTCCATTATATCTGAGCGGTACGCAATAGTACATTATACTGACCGGTGCAACACAGTAGATCGGACTGCTACTGATCAAGGCTTCAGGTTACCAAACGTGGAACAGGGCTGCAAGTGGAAGGGAAACAAACACCTATGAAGCAATAAATCCTAGTTTCTCTCCTCTGTGGTGGGGTTTGTTAGTGTGGTGGTCTTGGTAATGCTGCCTCTACCTTTGTTGGAAACTGGTAGCAGTGTGCAAGCCCTGCCCAGCTAACACAACAGCACTGTGTGAAATGTAACACAGCCCTGGCTTCCCCTTTAAGACATGCCTGCTGTGTGTGTGTGTGTGTGTGTGTGTGTGTGTGTGTGTGTGTGTGTGTGTGTGTGTGTGTGTGTGTGTGTGTGTGTGTGTGTGTGTGTGTGTGTGTGTGTGTGTGTGTGTGTGTGTGTGTGTGTGTGTGTGTGTGCGCACGCACAGGTGCATGCTTATTTGTGTATGTTTGTGCATGTGTGAGTGTGAGATTGTGCATGTGTGTGTGCACGTCTGCATGCACGTTTGTGTGTGTGTGTGTGTGTGGGGGGGGGGGGGGGGGGGGGGAGCATGTGCGCGTGATTGCATTTTTGTTTGTAGATGAGTATGAGGGTAAGCGAGTATCCATGTGTGTGTGTGTGTGTGTGTGTGTGTGTGTGCGTGTGTGTGTGTGTGTGGAGGGGGTCGGGTCCAACATTTCCAGCAGGCCGTCTCTCCGCAGTAGCAGCTGTCCGCTGGTATTTCAGACCCACGTCGTCACGGCGGGGACACAGGGGTTCAGGAGAGTCCGGCCAACCGCCTGCAGAACGCTCCGGGACCCTCCGCTCACAGCGTCTCACAACAGCTCCACACGCCCACCTCGCCCCGGACCCCCGGACCCCCGGACACCCCCCCCCTCTAGCAGTGCACCCGCGGCCCCTTCGTCATGGCGGACCAGTACCAGTTCAACAGCAACGAGGAGAAGATGGTGAAGGACCACCTGGACCGAAACACCAAGGAGATCGACCTGATCAACAGAGACCCCAAGCAGATCAACGAAGACGTCGTCAAGGTTCGCGCTGCACGGGGCCAAGGCCTGTCACGGTGTCACGCACCACGGTGCAAATCTGTTTGTATCTGCTTGTTTCAGTGCATGTGTAAAGTTAAATGCATTGAGGACATGTGTGGAGATATGTCTTCAGCCAGGGATAGTATAGGTTAATACGATACCAGACAAGTCCCTAAATAGCCGCGGCACTATGAGTGCTGTCTGAAGTGAATGCAATGTTTATTTATGGCGTTGGAAGAGACGGGTGCGGCCCTGATATACCATGCCATCATATCTTATTCTGGATGGACCGGAGTTTATTTAATGATTGTTGCCATGTGTGAATAGCAAAACAAACAGGGGGGGGGGGAAGCAGAGGAGACCTGATATGTGTCTCAGTTTATAGTAAACCAATAGTAGAAAACAAACCAAAAAAGCTGAATGAACATTAGTGCTTGGATTTCAGCGAATGGAACACAAGCCAACCTTTACAGTACAAGCTGCTACTGTAACTACAAATAAACAAATACTAAATTAGTAACTTACACATGGTTTAGCCGTACACATTTCTGGTCGAAAACTATTTCCTTCGGCTTTGGATGAGTTCATTTAAACATATTGAAGTTCAAAAACAATTATTATGCAGTGCATTGAATATGTATGAGAAACATGAATCACACTACGAAAACAACATTAAGGTCTCGTGATGTCAGAAGAGCCAGATTTTCAAAACGGCTTGTAACGGCTAATCACACTCACACCTGGTGGCATGTCACCTTCAAACATTTACATTGGCTCACTTTATAGAGAAACATGAATCACACGACAATAACAACAATAGACATTAACATCACTCATCATCACATCATCAGCTCACTTAATAGAAATCTGGGCCTGCCAGAGTGTTTATTTACAAACGGCGATGACCCGTTGACCTGCAGCGTGACCCTAACCCCCGCCCCACCTTTCCTTCCAGGTGGAGTTTGAAGACGTGATCGCCGAGCCCGACGGCACGCACAGCCTGGACGGCGTGTGGAAGCTCAGCTACACCACCTTCACCGTGTCCAAGTACTGGTGCTACCGCATCCTCTCCGCCGTCTTTGGCATTCCCGTGGCCCTGCTCTGGGGCTTCCTGTTCGCCTGCATCTCCTTCTGCCACATCTGGACCGTCATGCCCTGCATCAAGAGCTGCCTGATCGAGTCCCAGTGCATCAGCCGCATCTACTCCCTGTGCATCCAGACCTTCTGCGACCCCTTCTTCGAAGCGCTGGGCAAGATCTTCAGCAGCGTGCGCGTCGCTTTACGCAAAGAAGTCTAAAAAAACCCGCAAAAGCGCACACTAACACAAACACACACACACACACACACTCACACCAACATAACTCACACCCCCTGCGATAAGGTTGGATTAAATGTCTGTTTTTTGGTTTTATCCAAAAGAGGATTAGTCTCCTAGAATATTTATTATTTATCCATGAGACGCCCCCCCCCTGTTTCAGTCCAATCAAGTTATTTTCTCTCTCTCTCTCTCTCTCTCTCTCTCTCTCTCTCTCTCTCTCTCCTACCCATCGTAATGCCCCCCACCCCCCATCATGAGGTCCTGACAGGCCCCGTGAGGCTTTAGCGGACCGGGGGCAGCTGCAGCCCGCAGTGTGCCCCTCTAACAGAGCTCCCCCGGTGCCACTTGCTATCAGAAACAAGGGCAGGTTGCCATGGCGAGATGTCTCCTGGACTCACGGCCTAGGAATCACACGAGGCTATAATGTTGGCCCGCTCCCTCTCTAAGATCAAGGACTGCTCAACACTGCTGCATCCGTGGAACAATACTATGTGTAGTATAATAAGCGATTTGTTAGGCTCATTCTTTTGTAATGTTTGCTGACACTGTATATTTCTGATGGATTCTGATCTAGTTTTAGTTTTTGGTGTCAACTCATCCGTCATCGTTAGATGCTTTAGCATTATCGGAAATCTTTTACACGACAATGAGGAGTTAACAAGTTATGAAATGTTTTGATTAAACGTTATGAAAGCTTGCAAATGCTTTGTATCTGATTGTGTTCTAAAGCTTCACACTGCTGCGGTGTGTGAGGCTTTACAAGAAACTTCATGCATCATACAAACTTACACACATTCTATTTTTGGCTTGATGCTACCATCACGCCAAAAATACTTTGTTCATTTGGTTGTAAGTGTAACTTTAACGATAACGTGATCAAATACATAAGAAACACATTAGGCTAATGGGAAACCTACTGAATAATTTAACCTTGTTTCTTTAACTTTAGAGAGCATTAGCAAGCACTGGCCACTAGAGGCCACTGCTGTGAAGGTTGTATTTCACCCTCCAATTAGAAGTGTTTCTTCCAAGAAACTCTAATCGGTATGGATTTTCTCTATATAGAAAGTTCTGCAGCTTTTATTACTTTAATACTATCTTTTTTTTAAGTTTTTTTTTTTAAAGAAAACTATTATTAGCTTTTTATGCACTGGGACATTACCTACATACAAAGTACAAGAACATTTTAATGTGTACGTCAAAAACTGTTACTTTCTAGATTATTTACGAATTATGCCTTTCACCATTATATATTAGTAGTAATTGGTATTGAGTAGAAGCAGAATACTACACCACTTCTATCATTAAACATTTAATAACATGCTATAAAACTAGAGAAAACAGTTAAATATATTCATGTTAACATTAATCAATGACAAGCCCTGTAACTGGTTCGCTCATCATCTCTCTGATGATGTGTTGTTGCAATAGTAATCTCTCTCTCTCTCTCTCTCTCTCTCTCTCTCTCTCTCTCTCTCTCTCTCTCTCTCTCTCTCTCTCTCTCTCTCTCTATATATATATATCTATATCTATATATATCTATATATATATCTGGCTGTGTGTGTGTGTGTGTGTGTGTGTGTGTGTGTGTGTGTGTGTGTGTGTGTGTGTGTGTGTGTCTCTGCTCACTCTGTCTCTCTCTCGCTGTATCTCTCTCTCTCACTCGCTCTCTCTCCGGTGATGTGTCGCAATAGTAATTTCTCTCACTCTCTCTCTCTCTCTCTCTCTCTCTCTCTCTCTCTCTCTCTCTCTCTCTCTCTGTCTCTCTCTTTCGCTCTGTATCTCGCTCTCTTTCTCACTCTCTCTCTCTCTCTCTCTCTGATGATGTGTTGTAGTAATCTCTCTCTCTCTTTCTCTCACACCCTTATGCTTATATATATATATATATATATATATATATATATATATAAGCATAAGGGTGTGAGAGAAAGAGATATATATATATATATATATATATATATATATATATTTATAAAACGGGTGGCTTAAATCAAGTGATCTGATTGGTTCCCAACTCAGTTTACAGAGTTCAGTATCACTCCGCGCCTAACTTGAACTGTTGTTTATTTATATATAAAAGCAATAGCATAGTTCACTGAAGCCTAAAAACATGTTGATTGCTGGAGAGGGTGGAAATGTTGTACAGCAATAGGCACACGGTGAGTGAACTCGATAGTAGGCTAAATTGCCGGCGAACCGAGCTACCGTCTCTAGCCTTCTCTCTGAAGGACGCTACAGTGTGTTGCATAGCAACCGCCGTACACTTTGCAGGCAGCCGGGAGGGACTACTTTTTTGTATTCGTTAAAAAAAATGCTTTTCCGACTTTCTCGCTTTTTCAAAATTGAGGGTGTCTATGACTTTCATTTCGCCATACTTACGTAACCATTTTATAAAAGCAATAGATCACCTCCGCTGCGCGTCGGGACGGACAACGCCCCTTAACTGTGGTATAATGAGCGTATACCACGGCCTGTCGTGATCTATTGCTTAAATATATCAGTCTCTCTCTCACAACAAACGAAGTACGAGGTAGATATACTGCTTGATATCCTGCACAAAGGACAGTTTTGTTTATTTTAGATCTATTCATAAAGCAATCAGGGCTTCAGCCTCGGACGCCCAGGCCTGACGACGCCTGTGCATGGCTCAATGTGCAGAGAAGAAAACCGGTCATTTTTAGGCCTACAGTATGAATTAAAATTCAGTCTGCTTAGTCCAATAATATATTATTGAGCTGTGCCTTTAACCTGTGGTCTTCAGTAGCACTAAAAGGGTTGACCCTGGATCTCTAAATATTTAAATTACAATGAAATAGGAAAAAAGCATATTTTCATATAACACATTTATTTCAAATAAATAAGACATGATAACTTTCAAAAATACGACACTAGATATATGTAACAATTTCTTAGCAATTTGAGCAGCAGGTCACATGGAATTGCTAAAGGTAAAAGCTAATTCATAGAAAAATCTTGTAATAATGATTGGAATACTTTTGTTTTACGATGAACAAAGTTTCAAGGAGAGTCATTAAGGCAGCCTACCGTCTTGTAACGTTTATAAAACACGTTTACTGCAAATGTGTTTGCTTTACATGACGATTAAATACGATCATTCTACTTCAAAAAGATACTTTAGATACTGTATTAATACTGTAATACCAGTATTGAAGATACGATACAAAGCAATACAAAGCTACACGCTAACATAAAAAATAACACAGAAACGCAGCATATTCTATGCAGGTGTAATTCTCAAATCGCTTTACATTGTGAACCCCATGATGGTTTTGTGTACTGTAACTTATGTGTGATGCAGATGGATGGTCTAGTGAATGAATTCTGTTTCAAGAGCTGGAAACTAGCATAAGGGTGTTAGCTTTCTTCTCCTTTAAATTGAATTACACGTAAGCAAATAGTGAACGTACATTGAAAACCTTTAACCATGTGACATTAGTGATGTGCACCATTTGTAGTGAGGTTACAGTCCTCTAGGTACTGTGCGGTGGTTGAGTTGTCCTCCTTTGATTTAGTCTCTGTCACACTTTCAAACACTTGGGAAAACTCCATAAATGGATGATTCATAGTCCAACATGAAGCTGAGGCCAGGAGGTTTGAGGGCCAGATAAATGTAGTAAATTGTAGCTTTTACTGGATAAGAGGGTTCACACTACAGGATTGTCACTGAAACCAGTGCCACAACTCTTTAAATGTCCGCAACTCAACCTTGAAAAAGCAATTCTGAACTATTAACGTTGAAGTCCCGATTGACAAAAACAATCAATTTCTTAAAACTTGGACTTCAATCCACCTCAAATATAGCAATACAGTTACTTTATGGGGGACATTTTTCCAACATCTTCAACATCTAATTCAATGTAAAATATTGCTTATTTTACACTTACGATAAACGCCGATAAAGGCCCACATTTTATTCGGACGTCACCTCAAAACTACAAATGAGTAAATTGTTGCTGAAGCTTTACATGGTACGAACACAAAAAGGGAGTGGCTTTTTCTGGTGTGAAACACAAGTCATGCGCCACCAATCAGCTGCCCGCTAACATGGTCCAATGAAACACACGTACACGGATAAGCGGTCCACCACCCTAGCCTCCACCGGATTTGGTTCTGCTCTGTGTTGTATGTAAGCTACACAGTGGGTTGAGATCTGTGATGTACCCCATGGTGGTGATTGTACAGTTCTCCCTGGTGTCAAATGTTGGTATTCTGTATCTAACTGTGTCATGCTTTACATCCTACAGCTGGAGGATGTGAAAGAGTGGACCTATACCGCCAAACTAAAGTGTTTCAGCACGTCATGCAATAAATGGTGACATTCATGACATGAGTGATATTTGACAGAAAATAGATCATTGTGTGTAACAACAACAACAACAACAACAACAACAACAACAGAGCAGCAGAATATTTGCACTGGTAACGCACCATGCAGTATGCAGTGTGGACGCAGAAACAGCTCCCGCTCTGAACCAGCTGTGTGAGTGCGTGGATTCCCCGTAGGTATCCATGTGTCCGTGTCAATTCACACACGTGTTGCAGTCACACGCCTCTTTTGGTTGAAGTCAGATTCCTGTCTCTTCAGAGGAATCGAGTAAAATGCTCACATCTAAAATAACAACAAGAACAACCACAGATGCTTCATCAGGGTCCATGGGAGAAAGAAGGAAGAGGGGAGGGGGGGTGAGCATGGGCTGCAGTCTGGAAGACGGCAGCCGTCAGACAGCGTCTTACTGCCTGTGTGGGCAGTGGAGCAGAGGCGTGGAGTGAGGAGACAGGACCAGGGTTACAGGTGGTGGTGGTGGTGGTGGTGGTGGTGGTGGTGGTGGAAGGGGCGGAGTCTCTATGTGTTAGACGTCTGAGTGATGCTCCGCTGGCTGCTGGTGCTCTTGATGACGTAGGTGGAGGAGTTGCTCTTGTGGCTGGAGTCAAAGTCCCTCTCGCACTGGCAGCGGGCCGACTTGAGGTAGCGCGTGGGGCAGCACACGAAGCTCTGCCTGAGGTCCTGGAACAGGTGCCCCGCGAAGCACATGTAGATCCAGGGGTTGCAGCAGCTGTTGAGGCTGGCCAGCAACATGGAGATGATGAAGGGCATGGCTGGAGGAGGAGGAGGAGGAGGAGGAGGAGAGATGCAAGGATGTTATTGTGATGTTAAAAGACGATACTATTGCAAAATGGGGCATGTTTGGCCGACAATCAACAACAGCCTGAGGTAATCATCATTTCAGTAATTGTGTCATTGTGTAATTGTGCAAAAGTGCATGTACATTCATGTTTCCAAGAGCAATACATGCTCTGCGAGTTGGACCAAACAACGAAAATACAGATGGAGGTCTGTCAAAACAAAATGGATGGCATTTGTTTAATTCTCATTGGAAAATGCAATATTTTAAGATCATTTCGGAAAACATTTCCCGAGAGATAACCATTTTATTAAATGGCAAACTGAAGGGAGAAGAAGGCAGGAGAAACATCTTTGTAATGGTCTCGACCAGGGTTGGAATCAGCATTGGTAACACTCTGTTTGGGTTTTCAATCTGCTGAAATGTGGAAACTGAGGCGTTTGGGGTTATATTGTTCTACTTTAACAAACGGCTCATCTTTGTTCAGTGCACGTATACGATGTTTGGTTTGTTGGTTAACGCCACATTATCCGGTCTGCGCCTGCGCCACGGAGCTCCCCCCTCCTCCCAGGGCTCAGAGAGGGCCATAATTGTCGGTGTGGGGGTCCCAGTCAGCCCCTGGAACAAGGTTGTCTAAGTCTAAGGGCGGTAGGTCTCGTGGGGCACACTTCTGAGAGGCTCTGTTTAACAACCGGACAGTATTTTTTTTTTCTGAAAGGGCTAGAAATCCAAACCTTTGCTATCTATCGGATATTTCATCCCAGGGACCCAGGGGAGCTTGTGTATGAATTATGGCTTCTCTAGTCGTCTTGAAAGGGCACAAAAAGGGGTGTGACTTTCAACATTCGATTAAATGGGCTCAAAAGGAAAGAGGTCTCAAGTTCCCCATTTACAGTGGGATAAAAATAGAGACCTGTGGCTGAAGGTGTGTAAACACAGCTGGCCTCCAGAAAAGCTTTTATATTGTAGGTCCAAAGGTCAGAGGGGGCCCTGCGCAGCTCCTAACAAAATTCATCAAAGTTCCTGCATTTCTCTCATAACTTATTTTGAGGAGATAAAGGTCTGGTCTCAGATGTGGGGTTGGGGAATTGTGGATTGGATGGAATCCAATTGTAGGTCCGGGAAGAAGAGTCTCAGAAGTGGACCAGAGGGTGAGAGGTCAGGAGATGAAGCATTTGCTGAGGCTTTGTAGGACACTTGGCTAGAGCCCCAAAATGAAAATCTTGCATTCCCTTGAGGCCCTCTTTTATATAGAAGAGACCCCAGGTCTCTGGCTCAATCCCAAGTGTCCATGACCCCTAGGTCATTTACTAATGACATTACTAACCTTAATGCCCTGATTCATATAAGAGAGACCAGACGTCTCTATCCTCCTCCCAAGTCATTCTGTGCCCCCATGAATAGTCTGTTTGATTGCATCGCTTCCTGTAGTTCTATGACCCCAACATAAGACATTTGGTAGTCTTTTAAAAAAAAGAATCTTTATCGATGTATTCATGCTTCACAAACGTTAAACGATGTATTCATTTGGTCGGGGTTATATCTACCGCCAAGTGTGAGCGTGATTAAACATTAGAAACGGTTTCAAAATCGACCCTTTCATGTGACTTTGGGACGAATGGGAGTGTCATCCCAGATGCCACACTAATCACACTCGCAGCTGGTGGTAAAATAGGGGCACTTTAAGTCATATTGACAAATGACCTACTCTGTCGGTTAGGGTGGACATCACGTTGCATTTACGCTATGTCAACTCCATCGGCCAACTGACATTTGGCAAATGGGTTTGTTGGCGGGTATCCTGTGTTGAATCTCTGGGTGCTGATAGCGAATGTCCTTTTCTGTTTCTGCTGGCTGTCTCCTCATCGTGTTGTCTTTAATGATTGTGTGCCCCGTCTGCTGTGATTACCAACTGCTGTAAATGATGCCTGGAAGGGCACCAAACTACTGCACATAACGACCAAGAAATAATGATCAGCCATTAAGGGATTGATTAATGGGGCTAAGTGTGGGTGAATACTTACAGCATTCACCCACACTGAAGAAAAGGCTGAATAAACATTGATACTGCAAGAAAACAAAGAATTTCTGAAAACAAAGAATTTCTGTTCTGTCAAAGAATTTATTCAATCGCATTCTGCAAGTGAGTCAAAAATAAATATGCAAATGTCCAAGGATATCCTGTAAATAAAAAAAATTAAAACCAAACAAACCCTAATAAGAGTTTTGCTGTACTTATTTTCTGAATTGAGGAACAAACAACCAGGAAAAAGCTATCCAAACACCAGGCTTTTTGTATTAAGCATTCTGATCAGGCATTCTGGGCTTCACAATTCATTAAAGTGAGGCATAACATTGGTTAGGGAGTCTGTTGCAAGGGAATGATAGAAAAACTGCGAAGAGGATTGCAAAGAAAGATTCTCCTCTGTGTGATTAATGTGCCTGAGTCCAGCGGCTCAGCTACACCATTAGATGCTAAGTATCTGACAGACTGCACAAC
>NC_140272.1:1027306-1089806 GCF_964030765.1 Micromesistius poutassou
GAGAGAGAGAGAGAGAGAGAGAGAGAGAGAGAGAGAGAGAGAGAGAGAGAGAGAGAGAGAGAGAGAGAGAGAGAGAGAGAGCGCGAGAGAGAGGGCTTGTTTAATTACAGCTTGCTGCCAACTCAATTTAATATAATGCACAGTATTTCCTTGTATGTTTGTGTGCTACAGGATGTAACAAGGCAGGAGGGGAGGGAAAATTTGTGTGTGAATACGTGTGTGCATGTTTTTCTGTGTGTGTGTGTGTGAGAGAGAGAGAGAGAGAGAGAGAGAGAGAGAGAGAGAGAGAGAGAGAGAGAGAGAGAGAGAGAGAGAGAGAGAGAGAGATGAGAGAGAGAGAGAGAGAGAGAGAGAGAGAGAGAGAGAGAGAGAGAGAGAGAGAGAGAGAGAGAGAGATAAGCATTGCTCCAGAGGCCAGTATCAATGTTGTTAATGCAAATCAATAGCAAAAGGAGGCGGCTGTAGCCTCTAGAGACAAGATGTGGGCGAGCAGTTAAGCTGTTTGTTTTTGGTGAATTGAAAGAAGGCTTAAACCACCACATAGTTTACATATGATTTATGTTTATGAACTACTGTGTACTGTTATCATTTTAGCATTCTCTTTCTAATATCTCGGAATAGATGCTTGACAGTATGTTTAATTCAAATTACATTGTGGAAACAGTTAAAAACAATCAAGTGTTAAGAACTCCTATGGTAGGGTGGCTTGATATTTAAAAGGAAATTTAAGAATTGTACGGTGTATTCTAATGGAAAGCAAAGTGTCAGGCAGCCTAATAAAGATTAAGGTTAAAGTCCCTCTGTTCTGAGAAGGAACCAAATGGTGACTTTATCTCTGAGCAGCAGGTGACACTCGGCCTATCCACTACTGTACACAAACACACCGCGGGGGCGGGCCGTCTTCACGGTCCACGTGTTGCACTGCACGCTCTCCCTTCTTATTTTAAATAACGGAGAAAATAATTGGATTGAAAACTCAATGTGGTGGAACCCATTTTCTTGCTGTTATTTCCTGCGCCATGAATACATTAACTCAATCTTGGTTGGAAGTGAAAGCCTTCGGAGAGTTGAGCCCTTTTTGTCCACACAGGAAACCTGGCTGCGGTATATTGTTGGAAGCAGATAACAAAACAGAACATTCAAGGGGAACCTTGCACTCGTGAGCCTTATCGTATGCACTTGTGTGTGTTTTTTTACATTCAACATGGGTATATCGGGCGGCCAATAGTAGCCCCCCCATGTAGCCATGAGATGGTACAATATATATCTGTAGCTGGAAAGGTGACAATCCAATTACTCAGAAATACCTTCAATGGAAGAAATAGCAGTTACTTAATCTTAATCAAGAGTCATCAAGAATCATCAATCATCAGGCGTGTTGGCCCCCAAAACCGGATTAATTTAGGGCGTGGCCAAGGCCCCGTGCGTACAATACTGCCTGGCGTGACGTAATTTCGACATGGGAAATACCTCGTTGTGAAAAAAACGCAAAAACCGTTAGATATGTGCATCATGTTGCATTTAAATTTGTAATAATGTGTCAAATTACTATTTTGTTTTGTCAATATAGCACAATTTATTTTATATCAAATTATTTTAAAGGCAACGCTCTTGAATCATGAATTAAGTGAAGCGGTTAATTGCCCAGTCAGAACATTAAAAAATTTATATTCCTACGCTTTTGTCATCCACTGAATTGCATACGTAGACCAATGCAAATGAGCATGCACGACCTCGACGGTTCCAAGACTGGAATCTCATATAGAGCAACACGTGACCAAAGTGATGATATTGTACAAAATGTCTTTATTTATGTGTGTACACTGAGCAGCATAATGGGTTTTATTGATTAAGCCTTGAATAAATAACAACCGTTCCCATATGTGTAGGCGGAATCCTTGCGTAATCCCGTGCGTAAAGCAATGCATGACGCACGACCCATCTCCAGTGCCATTCATGCAGACGAACCCAAACTGAGACGTTGGGTGAACGTGGTTCGCGGGAACCCCCACAGATAAGATGGTGTTAATTAAAATGTCCATTGGTATCATCTAAGGTGCACACATGGGGTAGTTTGATTGAATTAAACTTACCCTCTCTGGGCGCTGCTGGATCCCACGCAGACCACATCTGAACGGAGAAAAACGGGGTCCAACACACGATATAAGCCAGCACGATCACAAAGGTCATTTTGACCGTGGTGATCTTCGCCTTGGAGATGAGCTTAACGCTGCTCACCCGGGAGATGGCGTTCGCCTTGGAGATCCGGGGCGTGAGGTTAATGCTGTGGTCTCGCTTAGTTTTAAGCCTAAAGTTTTGCCATATTTTAAAACTTATTAATCCATAGCAGATACTTAGTACGGTCACCGGAATTATATAGATGGTGAGACTGATCCACGTGATGTACGCCTTGGCTCCCCACGGCTGCACGAAGTCCCCCCAGCAGTCATACACGCCCGAACCCTCGCTCCCTACCTCCCTCAGGGAGAAGATGAACATCTGTGGCGCGCTGAAAAAGAGGCTCAGCAACCAGGACAGGATGACATAAAAACGGTCTTTCCTCCGGTGCAAAGAGCGAAGGGGCTGACAGATGGCCAGGCACCTGTCGATGGACATCAACACTAACATGTAGGTGGACGCGAACATCCCGACCACCTGGAAGTACTTCACCAGTCTGCACAGAATGTCAGGTCCGTAGAAGCGGAAAGTAATGTCCCAGATGAGTTGAGGGAGAACTTGGAAGATCGCGACCACCAGGTCGGCGATGCTGAGGTGCTTCATGAAGTAGTACATGCGCGACTTGCTGTGCTTGGTGGTGTGGATGGCCAGCAGGACGCACAGGTTCCCGATCAGTGCCAGCAGGAGCACCAGGGCGAGCACGGTCACCTCCACCTTGGCCACCTCTTCGTTCCGCTTCAAAGGGTTTGTTTGGTTTAACTTAGGGGCCACATGGCCGAGGCTGGAGTTCCGCCACGATTCGTTGAATTGCCAGAAGTCACTATCATTTGATGTTATTTCCATGGTGTCGTGTGCGTGTCCGCTGGGTCCGCCGGTGCGTCAGGCTCCTGGAGTCATGCGGTCGCTGCAGAGATCATCCAGACGAGTTGCGGACCAGAGAGGGTAATATTACACTGGTGCAGATCTCAATTGGTTTCAATGTGAACGTGTCGCAGAAGGGGTCGTGCCATTCGTTTCTTCATCAGTTAACAGGTTGTTGTAAAAAAAAGTACAAACTTGTTTTTTTAGGTTGAGTAAACTATAATAAAGCAGCAGCTTGCATGACTGTGAATGCACTATTCTACAGAAAACAGAAGAGCAAATCACAAGCAACAAAAAGCAAAGGCAGAATGCATTTAGCTTTTTTTTTCTCTCAAGTAAGTGGAATCGACAATCGAAAAAACGGCTGTTTCCGAAATATTTTCTTCAAAAAACGGAAGCCCCTCAGCATTCATCACTGGTAACTCTCGGAATGGCAACTCAGTGAGCGCAACTCTCGTATATGTGTGCCGGATGAGACGGATACATACAGCCATACCCACCATCACCACACGGTGTCCGCGTGCACCCGTTCACGCACCTCAACTTGGAAGGTAGAAGTTCAACCCAGCATGGGAAAGAACAGCAGTGGTGCCTAAGTACAAAACCAGCTCACACACAAACACAACAGTGGCCAAACTGAAATGGAATCTTTTAATATATTTCATAATAATTTCCCAAATCATTGAGTCAAAAAGATCTGGGCTCGTCTGTCATGACTTTCTTCCTATTTTTTCTGTGGTTGTCTGTGTTGAATACATTTACTAGTAAAACACACACAAGCAGTGAATAAAACCTATTATAAAACCCACACTGAACACATGGTTCAAATGCAGTCTTATCAATCAATAGATACATAAATAAATACACACGTCATTTTATAAACACATTCAATAAACAATTCAATTCATACACATGAACACAACGCACACGGTGGTGAGTGTTAAAAAACCCATTAAGCCGTACCCTTGGCTGTTGCAGCGCTCGTGCAAAAGCGGGAGCAGAGGGATCGCTTCAGCAGCTAGTCTGCGTCTGTCAGAGCAGCCTCAGTCCCAGGAGCAAAACAACCCACGGAGGTGCTTTCCAAACGACCCTGGAGGCGGGGGGGGGGGGGGGGGGGAGATTTCTGTGAGGAGATTATGAGCTGTCTGCGGTGGCTCCACCTAGGTGGCACAACTGTCAAGCGTGTGGGTTTTCTTAGAACGTGTGTGGAGAGTACATGCTACATTATGTATACCGTTTCCACGACGGGTGGGAGAAGATGGCATGTGATGTCGTTTTAAAGCACAGCCGATAAATCTTCCAGAGTAGAGGGGGGGAGGACGGTGAAAGGTGAAAGGCGCTGGAAAGAAAAAGGAAGGACATCCAACCGACATCAAGGTCAAGCATAGAAGGTTTGGCCATAATGAATCAACCGGATGAATCAATAGAAAGCCACAGTATGGAGTTGACTGTGGTGCTAGCCTGCTGGCCGTTGAGGGTTATTCTTTTCAAAGATGTTCAGAAATGATCCCCTGTGATCATCACAATGATTTTTAATCATTAACAAAGGACAGACTACTGGGTTCCACAATAAGATTTGGGTCTAGGAGTGAAAATGACAATCAGATATATCTAGCATTTTCCAACGCTGCAGAGAGATGCATCTGAAATATTAATTTCAGAGCATTCTTTCACCAATAGCTCTAGCAGCTTTACCACCCAGCCTGCGAGGATCAATCATCGCCTTCCCTCGTTGAGGATATCTGACATTCTTTTTCCATCCTTTCTGCAATACATCTCTCTTCCCCGAGACTGAATTCATTTGCTCGGCCATCCTCTCTGCCACTCCCACTGAGGCTGAGCTGGGAGCTGAGTGATCCAATTAAGGATGTGTTCCAGGCCCGAATCACCCATGATACGAGTGATCAAGGGCACACAGTGGGGTGATACAATGTGGGCTCCTTCCCTTGTGTTAATTATACTTTTATATATATATATATATATATATATATAATTAGTCTCGTCCAATTGAGGTAACACACACCGCTTCATCAGAGAAAATAAAAATTCTGACCGTAAAATGGCTCCCACACCATAATAGGCGACAGGGATAGCCATTATTTTATAATGTCAAATGCAAGGCAGACATTAGCCTAATGGAAGAGATAGTGCCATCCAGTTCCAGATCCAATATCCATACACGGCATGTGCCAAAGGAATGCTAACTGTATGCTTTCCACCAGGGTTAGTAAGTGCAGTAATAGGCAACACCTGCTCGAAACATATCCCCCCACCTCCTCCCCCCTCCTCAGAAGCAGCACGCAATTTCACGTGCGAATTTGGTACATTTGAAACACCACGATGGGCCAAGTCAGTGAGGACACATTTTTGGAGACTTCTTCAAGAAGGGCCTCTTTACCCAGGAAGGGCCCTTTTTTTTTTTACACACAGCCACTTCCTGCTGAATTAATATAGATCAAGACCCACCTACAGCAACAATAACAGGATAAGGTACCCCCTGTGGATCCCCACCGCCCCCCCACCTCCACCCCCCGGAGGTGGGTACTGCGTCTCAAACGTGAAGAAAAAACAAACTTCGAAGCCGTTCTCTGTGTTCTCAAGACAAAGGAGAAGTTACAACCAGTTACAACACCTCACCCCTGTCTGGTCCGGTGGTATCGCTATTCAAATCAGAGCTTATGTTTACCAAAAATAAAGACACAACAACAAAACCATGCAATCATCAAATGGAATTAAATGAATTGGAGCGGGATAATAAATGTATTCCATCAATTTAGTGTTGTTGCAATAACACTCACAATATGTGTGTGGGCAGCAGCAGACTGAATGAAGAAGAAGGCAGGAGAAACGACTTTGTAATTTGCTCGATCAGGGTTGGAAGCATTCGTAACGCTGGATTGGTTTTCAATCTGCTGAAATATGGAAACTGAGTCATTTGGATTATATTGTTATACTTAAAGAACTCCAAACTCCTTCAGGCGGTATGCTCTAAGCTCCGTATTAGTATAAGTATTAGTGTTGTCTGCCTCGGAGTACAGTCGGGCTTGTACTGGCCACAGAAGAGGACAACGTCCCCTGAGTAAACCACAGTGCAGCCTGTGGGAAAGTTCAGGAAACCATCTTAATCTTCCCCAAAACCATACATGACTTATTTTCTTCGGCCATTGCAGAACAATGTATTATTTTATGCATTGGCATAATGTCTATTTGGCAATTCGTTATTTTACTTGTAATTATCACAAACTTATTTGATACAGTGACTGAAAGGAATGTCCTAAGTGTTGCATCTGTACTGTGTATGGCACACACACACACACACACACACACACACACACACACACACACACACACACTGAAATGCACACACATCCATGCACACACACACACACACACACACACACACACACACACACACACACACACACACACACACTGAAATGCACACACATCCATGCACACCCACACACACACACACACACACACACACACACACACATCCATGCACACCCACACCCATGCAAACTCACACACATACACACACAAATGCACACACACACACACACACACACACACACACACACACACACACACACACACACACGCACACACACAAACACGCACACACAAACAGAGGCCTCCTGGGAGTGGTAGCTTGGCCTTGTAATCCGCGTTAATGGGCTGAGTACAGTGGACTCCAGGGGCATTACCTCTATAATCATACGCTACTCGACACACCGCCAAGCCTTCACCATCCTTCATCCCCCTCAACTTCAATACGTGAATGGATGTACACTCATGTGCCATATCGTTCCCATCTCCATGAATAATGCTGTTCTGCACACTGGGTTATCAGTGGATTCTCCATCTCTAAATGACACCAACTTGATGGATTTGTTTTTGGCAATGGTGGCCCACACAGTCAAACAAACGGAAGGATTATAAAAGAAAAAGCTGAATGTATATAACACAAGATACATGTATGACTCTACCCATATTTGAGCATATGAATTTATTTCATGTTAGCTTTTCCAAAATTCTTAAGATTATATAAATACTCCCCTGTAGGTACAACTGAAGGATTTGTACGTGTTTAAATATTGTGTGGCCAACTGTAACTCTTGGTACATCACCTCGCTCAGTTTAAGGTTTCCTCTGGGCCCAGTGTGTGTGTGTGTGTGTGTCTGTGCTGGACTGTCATGGCTGCTGTGCTGTGACAGCAGACCTGAAGCTCCCCACATTTGGAACCGCAGGTAAATTGGCAGCGGTTAAATGGCACCAGCAAGCTGTGTTTCATTCCAGGGGAGAAAAATGCCTCAATACAAATGAGAGCGATAAAGAGCGAGAGAGAGACCCTGTGTGAGAGGAAGGGGACAGTATGATTTTTGTAAACAAAGTGAGGTATGGGCGAGAGTGATAGAGGTCGAGAGAGAGAGAGAGAGAGAGAAAGACAGTGTGTGAGAGAGAGATAGTGTGTGTGTGAGAGAGAGAGAGAGAGAGAGAGAGAGAGAGAGAGAGAGTAAGAGAGAGGGACATAGATAGAGAGAGCGAGAGAAGGAGAAATAGAGAGAGAGAGAGAGCGAAAGACAGAGCGAGAGAGAGCGAGAGCAACAAAAGGAGTTATTACTGGCTCTAAAAATGAATTCCACACCTTTCAAAAGGGGGTCGGATTAAAGTCAGAAGCGTTGAAAAATAAAATAAATGAGAAATAACCGGAAAAAGAGGCTGCTTGTTTTTGTGGGAAATGGGTGCGAGTTCTATACTGGTTTGTTCCTGTTGGCCTCCACACAATATGTTGTTGAATTAGCAGATGCCTCCGGAGCAGAGCAACAATGGCACCAGGAGCACTACTGGAATGTACTGTTCTCTCTAATCACACACAAGGTCTGGACGAGTAATGACAACACAGCCACCAGAGAACTACTGTGCTCTGATGGTCGAGAGAGAGAGAGAGAGAGAGAGAGGGAAGAGAGAGAGACAAAGTCAGAGAGAGAGATGGGAGTTATATATAGAGAGAGAGAGAGAGAGAGAGAGAGAGAGAGAGAGAGAGAGAGAGAGAGAGAGAGAGAGAGAGAGAGAGAGAGTTTGATAGAGAGAGGGAGATAGAGAGAGGGAGATGGGAATTATATATATATATATATATATATATATATATATAGAGAGAGAGAGAGAGAGAGAGAGAGAGCGAAAGAGAGAGAGAGTGTGAGAGACAGAACAAAATGCCCACGATTCAAAAGAGGCACATGATGTGCACCCTTGTGGTCCTTCCATCTCTGTGCGAGTTCAAGCGGCGTGGCGCTGCAGAGACGAAGCTCGTGGTTGGCAGGAGAATCACGAAATGGCGCCGGCTCTTCCCTTCTCCTCTTTCAATCTGATCTCCTCCATTTGTTCCAGATCTGACATCACTTGAGGAAGGAGGATCAGCAGATACGACGCCGTGTGGTAGCCGCCCTGGGCGGCGGGTGTGGCACAGACAGACTCGTCACAGAGATGGCTCATGGGCTGCGAATGATTGCCTCGCTCCGAAATTGTCACCCTACACTGGTTTGTGTCTCAAAATGGAGGACTGCCTGGTGTGTGTGTGTGTGGTGTGTGCGTGCGTGTGTGTGTGCTGTGTGGTTGTGTGTGTGTGTGTGTGTGTGTGTGTGCGTGCGTGTGTGTGTGTGTGTGTGTGTGCGTGTGTTTATGTGTGTGTGTCTGTGGGTGTTGGTAGCAGGGCCGGGGGGGTCACTCAAGTGTTTGGGTCTTATTTGCTCTTTAACATATTAAACCTTTAAAGGGCATCCGGGACTTGAGTATTGGCCAGGATCTGAGTGCCAGGTTTCCATTAGTCACAGCAGCTGAGCAGAGAAGGTCATTATGGGGCGAGGAGGAGGTGGAGGAGAAGAGGATAAGAAGAAGAAGAGAAGAAAAAAAATATATGCTGTCTTTCATTTTCTGGAGAGAATGTGCATTCCAAGTTAGGTACAGTATTTGTTAAAACTTTCCTAACAAGGTATCTCAGGAGTTACATTGTATTACAATGGTATGAATATGAGCATATGCAAATACATGTAATATCTATCAGCAGACGCCGATCTATAACAAAGTATCAAGGGAAAATTATTATTATTATTATCACACTTTTGAACCGCTGGTAAACGTCGCCTGACCAATTACAAGAGCTGAGCCTCTATGTGTGAGGTGTGTGTGTGTGTGTGTAGTGCGTGTGTGCATTGTGCGTAACATTTACCTGGGTCTGGGGTCTTTAGATCAACACAGGTCCTATGAGGACCATGGTTGTGTGTGTGTGTGTGTGTGTGTGTGTGTGTGTGTGTGTGTAAACCTTTACCTGGGTCTGGGGTCATTAGCTCAGGACAAAGTCATATGAGGACCGTGCTGTGTTGTTTGTGTGTGTTTGTGTGTGGTTTGTGTGTGCTTTGTGGTGGTGTGTTGAGTTAACCATTATCTGAGGTAGACGACCACACCTCAAGGCCCCTTCTTTGTATTCAGCTCTGAGCTGGAGGAAATACACAACTAGACGCATCCAAATGTCATTGATGACGAAGAACGAGACAATGAAAGGAATAATAATTATTCACACAGACATTATTTATTAAAGTCTGGTGAAAGACATTGCAGAACTTAACTGCAGAACTTCACAAGAGCACACTATTTTGTTCCTTTCATGTTTTTTTGGATAGGTTTCCGGTTTTGGACTCCTTCATGAGGCCGGGGGTATGTGAGTAATCAAGGTGGTTGTCAGAGAGTGGATGACAGTCAGTGAAGGAAAGGTGTGCCGAGTCATCTGGTCTTAAAAACAAAGGGTCCCGGATCAGGGCCCGCTAATCTCATCAACTTGAAAAGAAACGTAAGCCTTTTATCTGGTGAAAGTTATCTTAATAGTCAGTGCTTCACCATCCCATTAAGAAGCGGAGCGGGGATTAGCCTCTCTCGGCATTAGTGTCCAGCCTTCCATCCAGCTCTACAGAGCCAGCCTTTAACTTTGTCTCAGGCATACTGCAAATGTTCTGTGTGATGTATTGGGACGTTTTTCGGCATAATTTAATCAATAATAATAATAAGTAATAATAATCAATCATCATCATCATCACCATCATCAAAATGTGCTATACCTTCCAACTCTCATGTGCTCTGAAATGTAATCTACATGTACACGCGTGTGTCCTTCGAGTTCAGAACGTATATCTGCTGGTCTGGTCCAGTGTCAAGCCCTATTTCATCACCTGCTCCTGCCGCCCATAAAACCTTCAAGAAGGGAATTTCAGCCGAGGGAGGAGGTGTGGAGAAGAGAGAGAGAGGAGAGAGAGAGAGAGAGAGAGAGGAGAGAGAGGAGAGAGAGATGAGAGAGAGAGAAGAGAGAGAGAGAGAGAGAGAGAGAGGCAGGGAGAGAGAGAGAGGAAGGAGGGAGAGGAGAGTCAGATAGGAAGAGGAGAGGAGGTCGTGAGAGAGAGACAGAGAGAGAGAGGGAGAGAGGGAAGGAGAGAGGAAAAGAAGAGAGAGAGAGAGGAGAAGAGAGGGAGGAGAGAAGGGAAGGAGAGAGAGAGAGAAAGAGAGAGAGGGAGAGAGGGAAGGAGAGAGGAAGAGAGAGAGAGGGAAGGAGAGAGAGGTGAGAGAGGAAGACAGAGAGAGAGAGAGTGAGACAGGGAGGAAGACAGAGCAGGGGAGAGAAAGAGTTGAAAACACACTGCAAAGGTCTCTTCATTCCGTCCAATAGACGGATAATCAGCGCGTTGCTTCACTCTCCTTCCTTCACTCTCTGTTCTTTACTCTTTGTTTGTTTGTTGAATCACTCTGCTTCCTGATGCCAGTGGTCTTCCTTGACCATGTTTGGTGCTGACTCATGTCTGCTTTGGCAGCCCCTACAGGCAGCTGCCAATCCATGAATGAGATGATAGCATAACATCTCATTCATGGATTGGCATAACATACACTTGCATTTGAAGTTGATAGAAGAAGGAAGGAAGAAGAAGGAACATAAAACAGAGTCCAGTTAAGAGGCTGTCGGACTCTCAAAGCTTCTAAAAAAATAGCCTCCTCAATTGCCCAAAAGGAAATGCAGACTTTGATTTTAGCTGAATCTTAATGAAGCCTTATCATATCTTATTTAAGATTTGGCAAACATCAGCAATCCACATTTGAAAGTAGTACCCGTCTATCAAATAGTCCATCCCATTATTCATGTATGTGCTTTGCTTTCATACTTTTTGGAATTGATTTGACCAATTTGAACTAAATCAAACTTAGTCGTCTTTGACAATAATGTTGAATGCTATTTTGGCTAGACTTGCTGCAATTAGGCAGCTACTGGGATTGAATTAATTAAAAGTTTGTGTTTATAGGCCTCACATGGTATTCTACATGAAGCTGTGCTGTGTTATGGAGTTATGGAGTTAGTTTTCTATTTAGTCTAGGCGTTAGTTATGTTATGGAGTTTGTTTCTCCTCTGTCTGACATGGGGTTAGGGAGTTGGGGAAGAGGGGTGTTTTTCATGTTGCGTCCTAGGCCCCTAGAATGGGGGCGTAACATGAATTGGGTGCTCGTCCGGGATCTTGTCGCGTTTCGTTTCGGTGAGTTAATTGTTTTTTCTGGTTGGCAGTAAATTTTGGTGTGTGGGGGAAATTATGGAGTTTGCACTTGATGAGTTCATGGGCAGTCCGTCGTTAAAAAAAATTGAAAAATGTCGAAAAGCAGACCTATTGATTTTGGCCAATTGTTATGATGTGCATGTGGCTTACAGTGCCAGGAAGGCAGAAATTAAGCACTTGCTGTGTGCAAAGCTGGTGGAGCAGGGTATTTTACCTAACCCAGCTGCTGATGCGGCTGAGGGTGTTGCGGGTGACGAGGCGAGTGACGCGCCAATGGCAGAGCTGAAAGCAGCGGAGGCTGCTAGCATGCTCGCTGCTGGTGTGAAGCTTGGGCCGGTCACAGATCCAGTCATGGGTAACCTGACCACAGAGGATCTCCGCCTAGCCCTCCAAATAAAGGAGGTTGAAACCAAAAATAAGCAGCTTGAGGTGCAGGCAATGCATCTGCGGATAAGAGCTCTTGAGCTCGAAAGAGAAGCCCCTGTAGCCTCCACCCCGGTGTCTCCTTTTGGCCACGGCTCTGTTTCTGCTCCTACTTTTGATATCAGTAAACACATTGCACTAGTCCCTCTGTTTCGTGAGTCCGAGGTCGACTCTTATTTCAGCGCTTTTGAGCGTATAGCTGCCGCCCTAAGTTGGCCTAAAGAGTTCTGGTCCCTTCTCCTTCAGTGCAAACTAATAGGAAAAGCTCAGGAAGTCTGTGCCAGTCTGTCAATTGAGGATAGTCTTGATTATAACATCCTGAAAAAGACTGTGTTGCAGGCCTACGAGCTGGTCCCCGAAGCCTACAGGCAAAAATTCAGAAATAGCGAAAAAGCTGCTAACCAGACCTATGTGGAGTTTGTGCGCGACAAGAGTGTGTTGTTCGATAAGTGGTGCCAAGCGTGTAACGTAAAATCCATGGCGGAAATGAGAGAGCTCATACTGGTAGAAGAATTCAAAAAGTGTTTGCCAGAAAGAATTGTTGTTTATTTGAATGAACAAAAGGAAACATCAGTAGCAAAAGCAGCGGTGCTAGCTGATGAATTCATTCTAACTCACAAGAGTGTCTTTTCTGTGCCATCACCTCGTGTTTTGCCTGAGCGCAAAAACCGGTCGCCAAAGTTGTCTCGTAAAAGCACATTACCAGCGGCGGGTGAGAGCCGTGAGTGTTTTTACTGCCATGAGCCAGGCCATTTGATTGCTCTTTGTCCTGTTCTTAGACGGAAAGGACAACAGAAAAATGCTAAACCTCCGGTAGGCGTGGGTTTCATTAACACTGCGTCCCCGCCTGAAAAGCGTCCTGAGCCGTTACCTAGCTCAGAGGTACATGATGACATTGACCTTCGTTTCAAGCCGTTTGTTTCAGCTGGGTTTGTGTCTGTAACTGAGAAATCTGATAAAGTCGCTGTAACTATTCTTCGCGATACCGCCGCCTATCACTCATTCATACTTACTAGTGTTCTACCACTCTCAAACAACACTTCATGCGGTTCTGATTTGCTGGTGTGGGGAATTAAAATGTGTGAACTGAACGCCCCACTTCACATGGTCCATTTGCAATCCCCCTTAGTTTCAGGACATGTGAAAGTTGCCATACTCCCGCGGTTTCCAATCAGTGGCATTTCATTTATTTTGGGAAACGATCTGGCCGGAGGAAATGTGTTTCCTCTGCCTGAAGTGATTACGGATCCCAGTTCGGTTGCATCTGCTGGTTGCCCCACCTCTGTCTCTTCTGCAGTGCCGAAATTGTTCCCTGTGTGCGCCGTTACGTGTGCACAGGCTCGTAAACTGGGTGACTCTGTGGATTTGTGTGAATCATTCATGGCTACGTTAGGTGAGGGTGAGCCCTCCTTTTCAGTGTCTCCTGCTACGGAGTGTGACAAAGTAGCAACATGTGTGAATGAATCTGAGCTATTTCTTGCTGATCCAGATCTGAGTTTAAATGTAACACGTGAAATGTTAATTAACGCTCAGAAAAAAGATCTGTCTTTAACATTGTGTCTGTCCTCTGCAGTAGCCGAGGAAGACGGAAATCGTGTGTATTTTCTGGATGACGGTGTTTTGATGAGACGGTGGAGTCCCGACTCCAGTGAGACACGCACTGTTAATCAGGTGGTTGTGCCAAAAGGCTTTCGTGCACACGTTTTGAGTCTTGCACATGACTCTGCATTAGCTGGCCACCTTGGTATTAAAAAGACCTACCATCGTGTGTTGCGCAATTTCTTTTGGCCCGGATTAAAAACTGACGTGACAAAGTATTGCCGCACCTGTCATACATGCCAAATGGTCGGAAAGCCAAATCAACCTGTCCCTCCGGCCCCTCTGCATCCGATCCCGGTGCTCGGGGAGCCGTTTGAACGTGTGTTGATAGATTGTGTAGGTCCGTTGCCCAAAACGAAATCAGGACACCAATACATTTTGACAGTGATGTGCGCTGCGACGCGGTACCCTGAGGCCATCCCGCTGCGCACTCTCCGAACCAAACCAGTTGTGAAAGCCCTCACTAAGTTCTTTTCTACTTTTGGCTTACCTAAAACCGTTCAGAGTGATCAAGGCACAAACTTCATGTCCAAACTCTTCACACAAGTAATGAAAGAACTTAAAATTAAACATGTTACATCAAGTCCTTACCATCCAGAGTCCCAAGGCGCACTTGAAAGGTTTCATCAGACCTTGAAATCCATGATGCGCAAATACTGCCTTGAGTCTAATCGAGAGTGGGATGAAGGCCTCCCTCTGCTGTTGTTTGCCGTGCGAGAAACTCCGCAGGAATCGTTAGGTTTCAGTCCTTGTGATCTGGTGTTTGGCCATACTGTGCGTGGTCCTCTTCGGCTCCTTAAAGAAAAGTGGCTGTCAGAGTCACCAAGAACGGAGCATAATCTGCTGGATTACGTTAGTTCTTTTCGTAAGCGTCTCCACGATGTATGTCAGTTAGCTCGTGAGAACTTGGCACAGAGTCAAGTGAAAATGAAGCGTTGTTACGACGCAAAGTCAGTACTCCGTGTATTTAGCCCTGGTGATAAAGTTCTGGTGCTGCTTCCGTTAGCTGGATCAAGCTTACAGTCTCGGTTTTCTGGTCCATACACGGTGGACAGAAAAATAAGTGACACAGATTATGTTGTCCATACTCCCGATCGGAAAAGGAAATCCAGAGTGTGCCATATAAACATGCTAAAGCGCTATTTTTCCCGAATGAGTGATCTCCCACAGACTCCTGCTGCGCCTGTGATGTCTGTGTCCATTGTTCCTACTCAGTACAATCTTGCTGATGATGGTCTGGCCGAGAAAAGTGGATTGATGCCGGCCGCTCATTTGAGAAATTCAGAGGTTCTGGGTGAGTTGGAGAATTTTTTGTCTCATCTGTCTGCCTCAGCCCGTGCAGATATTACCGAGTTGATTGAGGACAACTTGTTGCTGTTTTCTGATCATCCCAGTCAAACTTCTGTCCTTTACCATGATGTTGACGTGGGGAGCCACAAACCAATAAAACAGCATGCATACAGAGTTAATCCGACAAAAAGGGCCCTGATGCAGCAGGAGGTGAATTATCTGGTCGAGCATGGTTTAGCTGTTCCCAGTACAAGTGCGTGGAGCTCACCCTGTGTTTTGGTACCGAAACCCGACAGCACCCCTCGTTTCTGTAATGACTATCGAAAGGTAAATTCAGTCACAAAACCTGACTCTTTTCCGCTCCCTGGGATGGAGGATTGTATAGACCGTGTAGGCTCCACCCAGTACGTGACAAAGCTGGACCTGTTAAAAGGTTATTGGCAAGTTCCTCTAACACACCGTGCGTCCGAAATATCAGCTTTTGTCACACCCGACACTTTCCTACAATACACTGTTATGCCATTCGGGCTGCGTAATGCTCCCGCTACTTTCCAACGGTTGATGCATCTCGTGTTGTCTGGTGTTGAAAATTGTGAGGCATATCTCGATGATGTAGTTGCCTACTCCTCCACCTGGTCCGATCATCTTAACACACTGTCCCTCATTTTCAGGCATCTTCGTGAGGCCTCCCTCACGCTTAATCTCGCAAAATGTGAGTTTGGCAAGGCCACCGTTACCTATCTGGGTAAGCAGGTTGGTCAGGGACAGGTGCGTCCGTTGGCTGAAAAAGTGCAAACTATCATTGATTTCCCGCCTCCACAGTCCAAGAAAGCGCTGCGCCGTTTTCTTGGTATGTGTGGTTATTATCGTGGGTTTTGTAGAAATTTCTCTGATGTTGTGGCTCCTCTAACAGGTCTTGTAAGTCCGTTGAAAAACTTTGTGTGGTCCCCCGCTTGTCAGGCTGCCTTCGAATCGGCCAAGGCGTTAGTATGTAGCGCACCTGTCCTCGCTGCGCCCTGCTTTGCACGTCCCTTTAAATTAGAAGTTGACGCCAGCGCATGCGGCGCAGGTGCTGTACTCTTACAAGAGGATGAGCAGGCTATAGACCACCCTGTTTGCTACTTCTCTAGGAAGTTCAATAAGCACCAGCTTAATTACAGTACTATTGAGAAGGAAGCTCTCCTACTAGCCTTACAATATTTTGAAGTGTATACGGGGTCGAGTTCACAGCCTGTTCTTGTATATACAGACCACAACCCACTAACATTCCTTGCAAACATGCGCAACTCCAACCAGCGGCTCATGCGCTGGTCTCTCCTTCTGCAGGACTTCAACCTGCAGATTCAACACAAAAAAGGTACTGAGAATATAATAGCAGACGCATTATCTCGGTGTTCCTCAGAACCATGAGAATTAAAACATTTAGGGGAGGGTTTAATTCTTGGGTGTGGGGGTGTTACGACTGTGGTCGTAGTTTTTGTATTCTGTGTTTGTGTGTGTGTGGCTTTGTGTTTTCTGTCAATCTTCTATGTAAATAGGAATGTGCCATTCCCGGGTGGGGATTGGTCCACTCGTTTCGGTCGGGGACGGTGATTGGCCAAGGCAAGAATAAAAGGAGTCAAGATGGCCACCGTGGAAGCCAGCACTTCCATCCTCCTCTCCCAACAAGCCACACGTGTTTTTATGTCCTGTATTTTAGTTTAGAAGTTTCTGTTCAAATAGTAGGGGTGGACTGCCATTTCAGTTTGTATTGTTTCCTCCTGTTTTCATTAGAAAGGGAGCTGATTTAATTGTCATTTGTTTTCTTAGGTTAGAGTCTTTTGTTTCAGATAGGGACGTTTTGTTTGTTATTTTGGCCTGGGTCCACCCTGAAGCCTACTTTAGTTACTACTTTAGTTACTTTGTGTGAATAAATCCTGTAATCATTTAAAAAGGAACAACACGTGTGCTAGTGGCTACTTGGGAGTTGGGGAAGAGGGGTGTTTTTCATGTTGCGTCCTAGGCTCCTAGAATGGGGGCGTAACAGTTATGTTATAGTAAGTTTATCCTTAGTTTAGGTCTCACATGGGGTTAGTTATGTTATAGGTTGGTTTCTCCTTAGTTTAGGTCTCACATGGGGTTGGTTATGTTATAGGTTGGTTTCTCCTTAGTTTAGGTCTCACATGGGGTTGGTTATGTTATAGGTTGGTTTCTCCTTAGTCTAGGCCTCACATGCGGTTAGTTATGTTATGGGCTTATGTTAATAATGTTAGTTATATTCTGGAGATAGTTCTTTAGCCAATGCCTGACACACTGAAACAAGGAGGGATAAAAGAAGAGTAAGATCCCATCTGTGTTTACTTGTCATGGAAACAGAGAATATGCTTTGGGTAGGCTGGGATGAAGTCTTTTTCAAGACTTGCAAAATATAAATCCTAAATTTTTTCAGCTGAATTTTGTTTTTTTTCTAAAAAACGAACGATGATTATGTGAGTGCAGTGCTGCCATCCGCAACATCCGTAAATATTTAAAACCAAGTTTTGCTTTTGCATGCAATTAAGAGAACATCCCAATTTAATTAACTCTGTTGCATTACATGACTGATTGGGGGTTTTCATTATGGGTGAAAGCACACGGTCTTTCACATGAGGAACAAAGACTGCATACAACAGTGACAACAGAACGTATTGAATGTAATGAATTAATTATAGATTTATAATACATTCAAAACGTTAAAAAAATACTCAATTTAATCAGTCAATCAGACGAATAGATTAAAAAAAAGTATAATACACTTTTTTTTTTTTTACAATCGGCCTTTCTCAAAGTCTTTTACTGTCGGAAGATGATGGAACTGTTGAAAAATTCAGACGTGGGCAAGACATGATACAAAATTCCATTTGGTGAAGACCCACAACAACACACACTGATTTTTTTTCCTCCAAAAAACATCTCTGGCCAAGGTTTCCACCGTCTAATGGTGTGAGGTCCATCCAGCTACATATGCTGGTATCTGCTGGGGGTGGTCCCAACATCAATCAATACGCTGGAGACGCGCCAGACATTATAAGTGGGTCCTATAGGAAATCCATCTGATAGCATGACCACTCTAAAGATTACCAACATGTTTACACTCCTTGAATTACAACGTGTTTGAAGGAATAGATTCAGGAAAGAACAGGTTCATGAAAAATATTGACTTACAGAAGTGACTGCAGTCTGTTCATCACACCTTGAGAGCATTAAGATGCCTCATATGAGGTGGAAAATGTCATTTGTATTTTAAGATCCTTATAATTTCCCTGTAGACACGTGATGCTGAAAAGGCACCATTACATGTAACCCATCTGGGGGATTAAGGCCGGCCACAGCCCCCCTAGGGTCAGAGAGGGCCTTCACCAGACACAGCATCATTTAAGCTCGGCGTCAATCCAGACCAAAAATGTCAGCGAAACATGCGTTAATTATTTGCCAACAAAATACAAAACACAGCTATTGCCAAATGTTATCAAGCACATTACATGCAACGTGTTCTACGTTGCCTTGCCAGCAAAAACAATGACACTCTCCCATCTCTGGACTCAATCATCTCAAAGGTAACGCCACACTGGGCCGCAGCACAACCAGGGAAGAACAAAGCAGCGAGTGGATGCATGTTTTCACCGCCAAGCATTCCTGCGGTCCCGGCCGACACCCCTGCTGTGAGGTGAGGCGGGTTCGGTTACGGAACCGAAATTGAACTAAACCGTAGCGTGAACCAGGCATTAGGGCTCCCTGGGTAATTTAGTAGGACTCACGTTGTCGCAAAGCAGTCCTGTATTAGATTTGGAACAACCTCAAAACCAGCCTGGGGGAGCCTTCTCGTGCTATATGAGGAGTGCAGGAGTCTGTGAAATGCGCTTTTCGGATTTTGCGAGTATTTGTTTGGAGCAAAGATGGTAGTCATTAGGTGATGGATGACGGCTGTTTCTAAACGATTGCCACGGTAGATTTGGGTGACGGTGGGCCTATCCAAGCTGAACTCATCCATGCTAAGTACTGGAGAACTCCCCTGGGCTGTGTACATACCACTGCATCCAATCCTGAATCCCCTTAGCAAACCATTCTCTTTCTTAACAAGCATATCCAGAGGAATAATGCCTGTGTTGAAATGAGAGATGGAGGCGGGGGGTACAGTAAATTGCAGTGTATACTGCAACATCTCATAGGCCAGACAATGACCAGATATTGATATGCTCTGGGTCCCTTGCATATTGTACAAAAGGGATGCAATTATTTCACTACCAATAGGGCCTTCAGCCTTTTGGTATGTTATGGGAACACCTGGTGTGGAACCGAGACTGCCTTTGGGGTGCAGCCATAACCCAGACTTATGTGTCAATGCTCCTAATGAGCTCCAAGCTATGTTTGGACACCAATAGATTTTGAATAATTTATTTTCTCCTCTTCACAGAAGGTGATTTTAGGGGCTGCTTTCTGCAACAACCTTCTTGTCAAATGTGTGAGACGCTGTGAGAATATGTTATCGACCCCTGCACGCTATTGATAGGTCACCCACATGCTCGGGTTCGATACTTGCTTTACTGTTAAGTGTGTATTGATGTTCGAATGTTTTACTTTTCTCTCCAAAAACAGAAAAAAATACAACTCACTCTAACTAATAAAGGCTAGATATACCTGGGGTATTTTTTACAGTTAATGAACCATAATGGAACTATTGAAAACAAAAGGTATATTAAAGGACTTCAAAGTTGATTCCAGGTTGAAGTCAGGGTCGTCTTGAGGATCAAGGAAATAAACGCAGAGCCTGTGGTTCTGTGAGCCTTCCAATAAAACATATTGCATTGAGTCTGCACGATTCAATTATTTTAGTTTGTCATTTAAATATGAGGGATTGGGATGGGATGACTTCCTTTGAATTATCTCTCATTTCATTACCTGGAGACCTTCACTTACCCCTTGGGAGGATACCACAGTACCACAAAAAACTTGGATGTCTGAACATATTCAGATCATCACAACCTCAAAGACTTTAAATCAACCAGTAAATTTAAGAGATTCAGACTCTTTACACAAATATGATTTTCTATGCATTCGAACCGTTCAACCATAAAAAAATAAATAATTAAAGCAAGATGACTCCAAATATTGTATGTGTGCATATATATATAGTGTATATATAGTATGTGTGTATATTTAATTTCTTCAGAAATATAAGCACAGTATATAAAATGTATTTTTCCAATTGCATAAACCAAATGTCATCAATTCAGACGTTGCCTGGTGTCTAGGAAATGAAATGAAAATTACATTTATATCTTGCGGAATAGGAAGGCCAATGTACTGAAATAGATATATTTGAGACAATCTGAATGGTGGATTGATCAATTATTCATGTGCAACCAATGTTGGTTGGTTGCACATGAATTCACCATCACTTATAATACACATATATAATTAAATAATACACAATATCTTGTATAACATGCATAATATCCCATTTGACGTCTCAAAATGCAAATGACACCATTCATACATACATATTATATAATATTGATTTTGAGCATTGTTTGCCATAACCCTCTACAGCACACAATGGAGAACTGTGTGCATTGAAAGTCCTAACCCCCCCCCCCCCCCCCCCCACACGCACCCATGCACGCACGCACGCACACACACACACACAGGATGCCTTTCACAGATTAATGTATTTTCCTTTGTCAACCTAAGCTATATCCAAGTAACAGTTTATTGTCCACGCCATTGAAATGGTTACAAGCCAAGAGTGTTTTCAAGTACAAAGACGGCCTGGGTTTCCACTTCCACCTCCCCTACGTTTTCGTCATGTCATTAATCAATCAATCCCCATGACAACTGAGGTGCATCCTCCTTGTGAAACGCAATGTTGGAACATATGACACAATAACGGCCAATTTTTCAAAGGTGAGATGGAAAGAATTGTAAGAGCATGGAAATAATAACACAAGTAACTCAAAGTTCACTCAGTTTCAAATGCCAGGAAGGGAGTGACTTCTCATCCCATAGCCCGTGTCAGCCCTTGGGGTTAGCTATTTTAAGATCCAAGGGGAAACTGCAATGGTTTAATCATAACAAATGTAGCCCCTCATGTGAATCACTAAAACATAACTTTGAAATCAGCCAAGGCCGATTTGACATATACATTATAGAAAATATATTCAGCAGGATCAATGTTACCAAGTCAATCCAAATGCTAACATTCAGCCTTTTTAAAAGGACGCAAATTTTACTGCTTTCAGCATGGGGGGGGGAATGCTAAAGCACGAGTTCAAACATCATTCTTGGTGGGTTTTTCTTCTCATGTGTATTGCTGTTTCCGCTCAGCCAGAAGACTCAACCCAACGCAACCGCAACACCAGGAATGATGACGCAAAACAGCGTCATACATCTCACGCTAAATAATTTGTGCATTTCTCCAGAAACCAAGGTAAACCTATATGAGTGCTTTTCCAGCCGCTCATACACACACATATTCATGTTAACGACGACAATGTAGGGAGACTACAGCAAAGGACCAGTTAGGGGTTCAAAAACCCCATTATCATCATACAACACCCTGGGATTTAGACCAGAAACCATGGATCAGTGAGCAGACGACTTATGTGTACTTCCTGGACTCAAGGAAGCCCTCCTCCCCACTAAATCGAATTTAAAACAACGGCAGTCTACGCACAATAATTTCCATTTAGGGAGCGTGACCATTGGTGTTACACAAGCCCTAACCAAACATTAACATCAAGAGTCATTGACTGTATGTAAATGGACATGTTTGGACATTCTCTACAGTCAATCATTTAGTGAATGAATATATAATGAGTCGAATAAATTCAGGGAAATGAAAGAAGAGATCTCTGAGCTGACTTACAGATAAACGGGACTACCGGTAACTGATATTGAGAAAATACCAAAATTGAAGGAATTCTGCAGTGCTGTTGCAGCCCTAATACATTGCCTTTTATGGGTCTGTGTGAATCATATTCCAGGCTAACCTTTACACAAAACAAATAATGGGCAGAAATGATCGACAGATCACAAACCCCTTTCATTCAAAGTGCATCGCAGATATTAAAAACAGGTCCTGGTTAATGTTTGTACAAAAGTATTCATTACCTGATTAAAGAGACCATTCTAAATGTGTCAACCCGATAGAGGAAATTCTGTATCCATGCTTGTTATTCTACGGAACACACATAATCTGGTGTTAAACTGTGTGAGAATTGTATTGTAATTATATTTGGATTTGCATCTGGTCCCTTTTTTTTTTTTGCAGTGTTATCTAATGTGGCTGTTTACAGATGCTTTTCAAAGTTTAAATGTCCTCCCTCCATCCACAACAACAACAGCCAGATCTGAGGAGGGGTGAGGCAGTGTGGTGCCCGCCACAGCGCTGTCCAGTGACGTCAGACACAGGAAAACACATCACTCATGCAGTGTTAACCACACGGCTTTGCTGGATTCCTCATAAAAACCGAGCACACAGTGGCAGGCCAGCCGTATGACTTTTAAATGGAACTTGGCCTTTTTTTATGGCATAATCAAACATTTACAGATTACCCCTTTGAATTACAGTCAATAATGGGCCATTAAAACATGATTCATTATAGAAAACCCTTTCTCTATAAAAGCATATCATTAAGAGGGAGTCGACTCTCTCTCTCTGTCTGTTGTGGTCCTGGGTGATGGAGAAGGGAGCTCCCATTGTCTCTAATTCTGGTAACAAGTGGCACTAGACAGCCATTGACGGAAAAACATAAGCAGCGATGAGAGTCTGGATTCAGCCATTTATCTCAGGTGAGGCCAATCTGCTGTGGTCACCCCTCCCCAGGAGTTAATCATCACTACCCAACCGAAGGCAAGCACTACCACACGTCATAACTTTGATCACGTTTCCCCTATTGCCATTCAGATTGCCACAGTGCAGAGTGGGCTCTAACTCATGTTATCCGCTCCCATTTTCAAAGCCATTAACGTGCCAAAATGTTCAAAAGCACCATTTCCAACGTTCTCCCAATAGGCCCCCCCTCTCCTCATGATGATAAACTTAACTTTTGTCAGTTGTAATAGTAATAGTAGTAGCAATGAGTTAATAGTAATAGTAATGAGTTAAAACCTTTCCCACCGGGGTAAGACGCATCTAAACTCTAATCTACATACATCTAGTGTATTGTGTCTGGTGATAGATGTCATGTTTTTGATGAATATGAGAGCCAACTTCAGTAATGCTTCAGAATAAATAGGGGTATTATTCCAAAAAAGAAACCAAGCGATAGCTGGTGTCTGATATATTTTTATATGCGCCATGGGGCAGTATTATATGGATAGATAGATGAGTCCTTGTTCATCTTAAACTGAGAAGCGTATAGAGTATTGTCTATGAACCACATTGAGTGTATATGACTTTCCAAAAGCAAGAGTTAGTCGTGTCATCTGTTGATTTAAAGTTGGGCATAACTGTTACAGTCCAGGCCCTCAACAGTGAGCCAACGGGCGAGTCCAAAGTCATCCGTCAAAAGACTTGTTGGCAGGATCACACCACTTCACAGTAGATTTACAAAGAGGTGAAAATCATAAGAAGTCATTTTCCCTCTGAGACTAAGAACTGAATCACTGTATGAAACAGAACCATGTGAAATCAAATCAATTAACGATGATCATCCGCGGCATACAAGACGCTTATGGCATCACAGAAGACGCTATGCTCTGCAGGGGGAGCTCAGTGGTCTGTTGTCCCAGTGCTCATTGGAGCTAGAGGGCGATGTTTCACCGTGTGGATAATGAAACGTTTGGCGTGATATCATGCTAATTGAAAATTTTAGATTGAGATTGGGTTGGTGGTCACACGTATTCATTATGATTTGTTATGAATCTATGGCCTTAATAAAAGCTTTTTTCAACACTGAAAATACATTTATCTTCTCATTACGGGTCATTGTTTGGATCTATTCATTTGAAAACTAATTTGGTGCCACTAGCTTAAAAAAACGAACAAGTAACCAATGTTACTTAAAAATTTGCTTTTTTTTCTTATTGAAACACCGTACTGGTTACGTTGATAACTATCAGGACAACCAACCCGACACATGTGACAACCACCACCACAATGGTGTGAGTGGTCACAATGTGTCAGGGTCTTTGATTAAATCACTTGCCGTTTAAATAACTGATACCTATGAGCGAGATACCCATTAATTCTTTAAAGATTTATGTTTGCATTTTTTCTTTATTATATAGAGTGAAATAGACATGAAGGTATAGGGGAGGACATGCAGCAAATGACCACGTGCAGTGAGCCACCGGAGCTCCCACAAGACACCCATTCAACATAAGACCTGACCATGACAGTGTTGTGAAATCCACGTAAGAGTATAAAGTGTTTCAACTAACCCAGGCCCCCCCCCCCCCCCCCCCCCCCCCCGTGAGCTCTTTGATCAACTCCCACTCTAGAGTTCAGGCTACTCCAAATGCATACAAATAATTCTGTTTATTCACATCACATGTGAAATTGGTCCATGCATCGTTTGGCCTCAGTTTATAATAGTGTGTGGGTATTCAATAATCATCTTCTTTGTACGGTTAATTACGCATGACTCATTGAATGCGGTCATTACATTAATAAAGTTAATCACCTCACTAGAGCTGTGCTTAATCTCTCAGCTTTTTTCTTTCATCCTCTGTGAACCTCATAAAAATTCCCGCACACCGGGATTTGATTTGCCCTGCGGCAAACCGTCTGAAGGACGTGAGCAGGGAGCTCATTGCAGAGGTTGAGGAAGAGATGATATGAGACCATCTCATCGTCAAGTCTCAGGGCTTTAGGACGGGACTGCGATTGAACTCTAGTCAAACTCTCACGCTGCCGTCTCCACTCTCACGCAAGGGTTTCATTTTTGACAAAGCCTGTCATTTAATTGCAAATGAGAGGATGATGATGATTTTTTTTTTTAAAGCAATATGGTTGCTGGAATGTCAATATTAAAATATTTTCATACTTAAGAGGGCTTGGGATCGATCTGGACTCTAGACAGGAACCCAATGTCAGTGTGTCGGTGCATCAGAATGAATTACCATCCAGATAAACTTTCCTACCAGCCCAGTAGTGTCTTGTGCAGCACCCCACCCATACACTCCCTGAGAAAGTGAGCCGTTTTGACAAGCTGTCCAAAAAGAAATAGAGCCAAGAAATGCAATGCAATGAAGATCTGAGTACAGCACTCACCCGCTAAACAAAACAAACCTTCCCTTCAAGCAACATCTGCTCGGTCCAATCAGCCCCTCTCATCCTGACACATACTGTGGCCATCCTCGTCCGTTCTCCGCAGCATTGGAGTTGGGAGCGGGTGGGAGTGGGGATGTGGATGCGGGACGGGTCGAGGGGGTGCAGTGGGTTCACGGGTCGAGAGCTAAAAAGCTGCGTGCCCTCCTGAGTGAGATCACCCATATACTCCACCCTGACATTGGTGCTGTTAAGCCGTCGTTCGGGCCTCAGAGAGAGGGGCCTTAATGAGGACGGAGGGCAGGGGATGTCACGGCTGTTCGGTACCTGAGCAGAGGTGGGATTGGCGGTGGAATGTAAACAACAGGGGGATGAAGGAGGCCACCTGCAGAGCGCTCGGCAAACACTTGCTCTATTTAATAAATCCGCCGATGTAATTGTATTTGGCATGTCAATAGCGTGAGTGTATTACAGGCCTATTCCTGTGTGTGCGTGTGTGGTTACATATAATTTCTCCAAACAGGCTATGGGAGTTTGAGAAGCAGGCCACAGGGGTCAGGAGCCAGAACTCAAATCCCAGTAAAGTCTACTGCATACTAACACTTCTTATATTTTTCCAACGTCGCAAATTCCGACGTTGATACTGTTAAAAAGGGAAAGAATACCATGGCCAAGCCAAGTCATCTCATGAGTCTGCTTATTATTGATGGAGGAAAAACACATCAAAATAAGCCTTCAGGTCCCCGTCACTTGCAGGAGCTTGGCTAGCACCCGAATCATTCAAATCCCCTTCTTTATTTGCCTTGGAATACTTCCGAGAAACATCATGGTTTCACTTCGGACCAGAGGTACTTCTAGAAGATCCTCAGACGTCATTGTCAGACAAGAGAAATGTGTCAGTTCCCTCTGCAGAGGTGATGGATGACTGGAAAAGTGTGCACATGTGTGTGCGTACGTCGTTCCTCTGTCTGGAATCAATAACACCACATGAAGCCCCCTTCAGCTTGTTTCCGCTCCATCCTCCCCCACCATCCCTGCCGTCCCTAAGCCAGGCATCACTTTGAAGGAATCGCCGGGAAACTGGGGGGGTGCAGGTGGTGATGCGGGCAGTGGAGATGGAGGGGAGGGGGGGGGGGGGAGGTGGTGATGCGGGCAGTGGTGGTGGTGGAGGGGAGGGGGGTGATGCGGGTGGTGGTGGTGGAGGGGAGGGGGTGATGCGGGCAGTGGTGGTGGTGGAGGGGAGGGGGTGATGCGGGCAGTGGTGGTGGTGATGGAGGGTGGAGGTGGTGATGCGGGCGGTGGTGGTGGAGGTGGTGATGGGGGGGTTGTTGGACGTGGCGAAGTGGAAAGATCTGATGATTGACGTGCTACCTGGTCCCCCCCGGTCTGCAACGCTACATGGAGGGGAGTCTCTCCCCGGCTCAGTGGACCGCCAGTGGACGGTGTCCCTGGAGCACCAAGAGAGACAACCGATGCCGTGACTCGAATCATTTCTTTAGTTTTTTTTTTTTTTTTTTTTTTCCTCCTTTCTCTTCCTTCGAGAAAGGCGTGAAGTGGCTGGGGTCCATGGGCTCCTGCTCAGTCCTCTGAACCAGGCTTTTCGTCGATACTTACCTCTGCTGAGTCTGCTCGCTCACTTACTGGGTCTGGTTTGGGCGTATTGGTTGGAAAATCCTTGTTGTGTCGTATGTTGAATCGAACGGCCCAACCTTCTCTGTTCCAACAAAGAATTGAGAGGCAAGAAAATCAATTTGAACGCTATTTTTGCACAAGGACTCGGTCGGAATCAGCTCCCTGGCCGCAGACCCGCTTGCATTATTACGGTGAGATGGACAAACATCCCAGCCGTCCCCCGGGAAACACCGCAGGGCGCTGGAGTGTAGATTAATCACACATCCGGCCTAATCACACATCCGGCCGTAGATTGCACGAAAAGGTCAAGGGGAATTCAGTTTGTGTCCCTTCCGCCATATTTACTATCAGCACTAATCAGTTACAACCAAACACGTCCAAACACGTCCAAAGTGAAGCCCGCAGAAGGTTAGAGGGGGACGGAGGATACAGGCACACATTGTGGTCCTCGTAGCTCAGTTTTAGCGGCGCGTCTTCAGGCTAACGTCTAAATCCCCAAACACACTATTGACATATACATGAGGCTGGACAGGGCTCGCTCCGGTGGATCACCGGGCAGAGCGCGTAACCACACAGGCTCAGTCCTGAACGCAGTGACCCCGGTTCCAATCCTGCCCGTGGTCCTTTGCTGCATGTCCTCCCGTCTACCTCCCATACCTCCCTCTCTTTCTCACTCTATAATAAATCTTTAAAATACATGAGGATGGAGGGGAAAGGCGGGTTGGGACAGATAGACTGGAGTTTGGCCTCCCAACTCCACAGCCGTGAGTTTACATTGACGTTACTACCAAATATAATACTGGACTTTAAGATATACAGCATTGAAACCACTGAAGGCACGCACGACAGATGAAAGGCTGAATAAAAGACTTTAATGGTACACCGAGAGCTAAACATTTCAACTATGATGAGATGAGCTCGGGTCAGAATATACAGAGATAAATTACATTATCGTTTGTTATTATAATAGTATACAATAATATTAATATTATTATATTTTATTATAAGCTTGAAGGCAGACAGAAAGGCTAAACGATATCGGCTAGGGTAGCTCTCTCTCTGTCCTCTCCGTCCCTCCGCATCCAGGGTCTGTCCTCAGGTTTTGCGGCGGCGTTTCCCCAGGTGGGGGGGACCCGTCCTCGTCCCTGAAGGCCGGCGGGCGCTTGCGGCCCGGGGTCGTCTCCGAGGGCCTGGGGGGGGGGGGGAACACAGGGCTCTGGTAACCAACCACGTTCACAACAGAACCGTAGCAAGGAAAAAATCTAGTTTCTGAAAACCGGAAAAACGAGGCAATAATAACGGTGACCTTCTTCCATACGAGTGGGGAAAAGTGCAACCCTGAGTGCATCCATTAGAACAACATGTAATCTTTTTTTCTTCTGGATGGCGCTCCCTGTGTGCCTCACTCCAACTCTCTTTCGAGTTGGAGAATTTGCCCCGTTCAACCTGTTCCTTTCTCCTCTTTGATTTCAATCAACCAACCTGAAAACCTTGCATAGGGAGGAAATGAATCATTCAGGGTAGGAAAGTGGCAAGAAGAAAAGGGACATTTTGAGGTGGAGAGTCACCCCCCCCCCCCCACCTCCATTTTGCATTGCTTAAGCAGGCTGGAAAAAGTCGGAAACCAGAATTAATGCCCTGGCTTTCTTTTAGTTGCTGCTCCACGTTTGTCACGACCGTACAGTCACTTACTAGTAGCAGTAGTAGTAGGTCTCATCCTACTGTCTGCAAACTTGGTTTGCAGACAGGTTAACAGGTAAAAGCATACCAGAAATACATTAAAACATCAACAGTGACCAATACACATGACACACAGGTAACACAGTCATGTTACTTACTTAAGTACATTTACTCTAAAATAACTGTTTTCTTTGGGGTTTTTACAACCAGATTTCAAATTACCTTTCCCTATCATTTATGGCAGTGTTCAGCACCACCTCCCTGATAGCCTTGGTAATAAATACTCTTAGTGCACTTACAGGGGAGGATTCAAGAATTGTTTCATTAGCAATGATAATGGGAAATTTGTTGAGTTTTGAATAACAGCTTTATTTTATATTTTCGCAAAGTGCTTCTACGACCACTGTAGTGCATGACGACTATGAATGAGGAAAGGTACAAATGAATAAATTGTTATTTTTGTCAGAACACACTAAAAAGACACAGGGAATATGTGCAAAAAAATAATTAAAAGTGCAAAAAATTAATTAAAAAGGATATCTTGAATCCTTGTTTCCATGACAGACTGAGCCCTCAGGGTTGGTGTGCATTCCACATTAATAACTTAACACAGGGCGACAAATGAATATGGTCAACATTAGAATAACATCCCATTCTAGGCTCATTTCACTAAGGAAACACCTTTTAATCGCCAAGACTCTCCCTGGTGCTTTGTCCCAATAAGCGCCATCGGCTTCTTAATGACAGCCCTTCCATCTTGTTTGTCTTTGCGTGACCTGGGGGGCTCTTTCCCCCTGAGCTCGTTCCCTTCAGGCTCCGCGTGAAGACCCTCTCGGGGGCTCGGCCAAGCTGGATCAAGATGAACACGATAGGCACGGGGAGGATGGAATTACCCCCGTCTTAAGAGCAGAGAGAAAACTCTTCTCTTAGATAACATAGCCCCCCCCCCCCCCCCCGGAAATATATATATATGAGAGAGAGAGAGAGAGAGAGAGAGAGAGAGAGAGAGAGAGAGAGAGAGAGAGAGAGAGAGAGAGAGAGAGAGAGAGAGAGAGAGGAGAGAGAGAGAGAGAGAGAGAGAGAGAGAGAGAGAGAGAGAGAGAGAGAGAGAGAGGAGAGAGAGAGAGAGAGAGAGAGAGAGAGAGAGAGAGAGAGAGAGAGAGAGAGACCCTTGGACTCTGGTGCCTCGCATGTGGAACCACTTAGTTCTTCATATGCTGAGCTTTCCACGGTGAACTCCAGCATGTCATCCCAAAATCAGCGGCGACGCCGCTCTGCCTCTCCACACTCTGCTGATCAAAACAAAATGACACCTCTCTGGTCCCGCTGGGGGCGGTCACCCGTCACCAGAGGGGGTGCCTTTGTATTATCGAAGGGAGGGGGGGGGGCGTTAACTGGTATGCAGGTAGCGACTCGTTTGGCTCGATACCCGTTCCCGTCCCCTTCTGCCTGTGAGTTTGACAGAGGAGTGGAGAGGAGAGTTTGCTTCCAGGGGAAACGTCCTCCGGCGCTCATCACGCGGGGCTCCACGCGCTCCGACTGACAACACACACACACACACACACACACACACACACACACACACACACACACACACACACACACACACACACACACAGAGAGAGAGGAGCGTCTGTGCGGCGGGGATGACATCATGCACACAGACGGTGACAGCTTGGGACTTCACTGGAAAGGTCGAAGAAACTGTGAAAATGGCAAATAAATAAATGCAACAAAAAAAATATATATCCCGGAGGGAACCGCGGTTATCCAAGCAAAGAGCGGAGAGAGACGTGGTCTGAAACCGGAGTCAGATGTGTCGCCGTGGGCTGAGGCTTCGGCTCCTCCAGCTTCACACTAACATGTGCGCGGTGCCCTTGACGCGGGGGCCTGCCGACGAGCGACGAGGCAGAGGCGCCGATGTGGAATGTCGTTCTCCTCCTTTTGATTCTCAACGCTCATTTTCGGTTTTCATATCGATGTTCCCCTTCTGTTCCCCGTACTCAACGTCGTCTCCACGCGTCACTCTTCCTGAGTCACGCACACACACACGTACCCTGCTCTTAGGTGGAGCCTCGACATCAGCCTGACGATCGCAGGCGCCAAGAACCGCGGAGATTTAACCGTCCTCTAAGAGGTTCCATTTAAAACCACCGTGTGCCACCTGAGGAGTGTCTTGTGTTTAAAGGCCTCGTTCTCCACACTCGAGTGAGGATGCATTTTGCACCGTTTTATGAAAATCGGTTATATGACCGCATGAAGCCTATCCTCGTGACCGCTTTGAGCAGAGTAAAGCTCGGTAAAAGTCTCTTTTTCTGATCAACGTCATCATCGACCAGCTTCCTCGAGTGGATTCCTGCTGGCTTCCTCTTATGTTGAATTGAGAATGCACTTGGTCGGGATGCGCCCTCCCTGTGTCTGAGAGATGAACCCATAAGCCGATAAGAGCTTTGAGCTCTCTGAGCCACGGACATTCAGCACTGGAGTCCCCCAAGACTGTGTGCTCTCTGCTCTCCTGTCCTTCCTCTACTGCACTCCCAACAGCTGCACCTCCAGACAACCCAACTGCTGACCCCTCATTGGACAAATTTGGGGATGGGGATGAACACACCTTCAGAGAGGAAGTTGACCGCCTGGCTTCCTGGTGCAGCCAGAGCAACTTGGAGCAGAACGCTAAGAGCTAGGAGTCACTCACGGTGCATTTCCACCGGCGGGTACGCTGCGGACCCAGCACGCCTCAGCCTCGTAGTGGGGGTGCGGTACGGCCCAGCTCAGCTACGGCACGCGTTTCCACCGCCGCCAGTACCCTTATGGTGGGGCGGGGTTTAAGACAGTACCCTTATGGCAGGGCGGGGTTTAAGACAGTACCCTTATGGTGGGGCGGGGTTTAAGACAGTACCCTTATGGTGGGGCGGGGTTTAAGACAGTACCCTTATGGTAGGGCGGGGTTTAAGACAGTACCCTTATGGTAGGGCGGGGTTTAAGACAGTACCCTTATGGTAGGGCGGGGTTTAAGACAGTACCCTTATGGTAGGGCGGGGTTTAAGACAGTACCCTTATGGTGGGGCGGGGTTTAAGACAGTACCCTTATGGTGGGGTGGGGTTTAAGACAGTACCCTTATGGTAGGGTGGGGTTTAAGACAGTACCCTTATGGTGGGGCGGGGTTTAAGACAGTACCCTTATGGTGGGGTGGGGTTTAAGACAGTACCCTTATGGTAGGGCGGGGTTTAAGACAGTACCCTTATGGTAGGGCGGGGTTTAAGACAGTACCCTTATGGTGGGGCGGGGTTTAAGACAGTACCCTTATGGTGGGGCGGGGTTTAAGACAGTACCCTTATGGTGGGGTGGGGTTTAAGACAGTACCCTTATGGTAGGGTGGGGTTTAAGACAGTACCCTTATGGTGGGGCGGGGTTTAAGACAGTACCCTTATGGTGGGGTGGGGTTTAAGACAGTACCCTTATGGTAGGGCGGGGTTTAAGACAGTACCCTTATGGTAGGGCGGGGTTTAAGCCGGACGGCGACAGCCACGGCAGCTACGTAAGCATCGTGACCTCATAGCGGCCCGACACAGTGCGGCCTGCTAATAAATCCAAGGAAAAAGAAGAACGCGCACAACGAACAAAGAGCAAGCAACAATGTCGGCCGTCCAAGAAGGACGGCAAACTTTTGTGCGACATTTTCTCAGATAAACGAAGCTTTCGCCGTTGTCCAGAGATCTCTCGCGGGGGTACTGTGTTTGTTTGTTCGTTATTATCCCCCTGTCGCACGGAAGTGATTCTGTCGACCAATCAACGGACGGCGTGTGTGGCTTTCAGGCGTCTCAGTACGCCAACGGAGTAGAACCGTGAGACGAGTACGGCTCAATGTGGCTAAGTCCGGGTCACGCCCACTTTTGGCGGTGGAAACGCGACCCGTGCCGCGCCTTTGCAGACCGACCCGCACCCTGCGGTGGAAACGCGCCTGGCCCTCATGGAGCGGGCCTCCCGGTTAACACTGGGAGTCACTCCGACTCCGGACCTCAGGCGCTCGGGGATCTTCCCCTCCACCATCAAGTACAGGTCACTACTAAATACGTCAGTACAGACATCAATAAATATGGCTATGACACGAATCGTCAAATACATAAATGAGGCAGGAATATCCTCTAAAGGAAACACAAGTGTAAAATAATTATTTAATTATTATATAATTTATTAAATATTTATTGCATCATATATTAAATATTTCGTGCTTGGCACTTGTTTCTATGAACGTCCTTACTGCACTGACAGCGATATATTGTTGCTTCTCTATCTTCTGACAAATGTACTGAATGTAAGTCGCTTTGGATAAAAGCGTCTGCTAAATGCCCTAAATGTAAATGCTATGTCAATTTCCATTTCCCCCACATGGTCAACATGTGTGAGACACCACTCTACTCACTCTAATCGTCCTTGTAAAAAAAGGAAATGTACAATACAATGTACCACACACACACACACACACACACACACACACACACACACACACACACACACACACACACACAGGTAATATTTTAACCTCTGTACGTTTTATAACATGGGAAAAAAAAGAGTAGGGCAGATTGAGACGTTCCAGACATCAAACGCACCGAACATCTGACAAAATGTGTAAGTGTGGCAGGGGCAGCTGTGCATGGCGGTGTGCCAGGACCCACTTTTATCTATATGCCAGCGCAAACAGGCCGGCAGATGGTCTCATTACCTCTGGAGAGTACATCGAGGTCTAACATACACAAAAACACCAGCGTCGGGCCATAGCCCCGTCCATGAGCAAACACATGCGCCAGATACGGGCGCAGATACGGAGGGGGAAGCTGTCGAGATTGAGGTTAGCTGTTTGAAAGACGGGGGTTGGGGAAGGCCGCGGAGGACGGGTTTCACCGGCACTACTTACGTAACGTGTCTCTCCGGCTCCGGGCCGATGATGTCGGAGATGGAGCTGTAACGACAAAAAAAAAAAAGAACAAGTCCGAGAGTCTAAGTTAGAGACAAAAGAGGAGAGAAAATGGAGACGGTGCACATAAAGCAGGCAGAGACATGACTGACAGCGGGACCTGAACCGCGCGATCAGAGAGAGAGAGAAAAAATGAAAGAGAAAGCCGTGAAAGTAAAAAAAAACGAGAGTGTAAGAATAAAGCAAACAAAGATATAACTTGGAACTTGTACGTGAACCACTTAAGTGAAGTGGCGAGTGTACTTCAGAGACAAATCACCCCTATAGGCAGGCAGTGAAAGAAAAGCCGGCAAAGACTAAAACTTAAAACACAACAAACAACCTGACTAGGAGCCTTTTAGTGCTGGCGTCACTGCCTGGGAGCATGAGTCACCGTTTGAGTGCAATAAGGTGAGGCGATATAAATAGACTCATGTCAACTAATCCATCACTGGAGAGGAAGCCCTCAGTCCTCTGGCTTGGCTGGTTTCAACTCACGTCCCATCGCGGTCTAATCTGTCTGTTTTCTGTCTGAGGGGAACATTGCATTCAGGGGGTTGAGATTTTAATCTGTACGTGTGTGTGTGTGCGTGGGTGTGTGTGCGTGGGTGTGTGTGTGTGTGTGTGTGGCCTTAGAATGACACAGAAATATGTAGCTTGGTCTGATTCATTACACATTAATCAATTAATATCTAGTTCTAATAATATCTGGCTCAGGTTTCCCTACATCTTAAAGATAGGAGCTAAAAAGTAAACACAGTGAGAGAGCCAGAGACATAGAGAGAGAGATAGAGAGAGAGATAGAGATAGAGATAGAGATAGATAGAGAGAGAGAGACAGAAAGCAGAGAGAGAGAGAAGGACAAGGCCAACTGCCTAAGTCATAATGCTGCTTTTTGCTCCAAATCTTGGCTAGAATAATGGTGAGCAGGAAGGAAGTAGAAGACCGTGAATATTAAAAAGGTGCATCTAAACCATTCATCATTCAGTCATTTGTTCAAAAAGTAAGGCTAGGATGTCAAGCTGGTCTGGCTGAAAAATACAATATAAAAAACTTGAATCTGGTCCAGGTTGTGGCAGTGGGGGGCTGTGCGGCGGAGGGAGCCAGGAGGCGGGCTAAGTGGCTGCAGATGGGTTGGGAGCACTCGGTGCAGGGACAAGGAACGGGCATGGAAGCGACAGCGGCAGGTGACGACTGAAAGGGGGGGGGATGGGGCAGGCCGGTCGGGGTATTGTGATGAGGCTGGGCCATTAGGCGCGTGTGTCGCGGAGCATGATGGCCCTGAGTGGAGCGGAGCGAGCGTGCTCGGTCGGCGAGGGGCGGCTGCTGCGAACGAGAATGAAAAGGGACAGGGCTAAAGCTGTGGAAATTAAACCAAGTCAGGTCCTGGCGCACAGAGAGGACCGGGGGGTCACGCTGGAGATCCGGAGGCGTGGGGCGGGTCGATACGGCACATATGTACACATGTTGTCTGTCCCGTTTTATTTTGTTGCCCTCCCCCTCTCCACCGATTTCTAGCAGACTTCAACACCTGTGTTGCTTTTGCAGCGTTGTTACCCACCGAAAGCACATTTGATTTAGAAATACTACACTTTTTATAACTAGAAAACCTGATCATTTTATGCAATCACGCACAAAAAATCCAATGGTAATATTGACCTTGTAAATCAAGCTCTATCTTGTTTGCCTTTGTCTCACTTTCTATCGATTGATGAACGTTAACATCTTGAGACGTCACATGTGCAAATAGAATATGCCCCGAGACGTCATTTGATTAAGATAACAGCTACGCCGCGTGAACAAGCAGAATATCGAGAGAAGTGCGGCTCGTCACCACCGGAGTGAGACGTTCTACTTGAGTGCGTAACATGACGGCCACAGATACGCTTCTCTCCAGCAATAAAACGATAAGCGCCGTTGTGACATTTTGCGCAACTGTAAGGGCAACAACCGCTCTGGGTGGCGATGGTTGTTGACTGCGGTGAGACTGGCTGCGGTGAACAGGGCGAAGGCGATCATGCCGAGCATTAGGTTACATATTGTTCTGTCTGGTGACGGGGCCGGTGCGGTCACGTTCCGGCCGAGGGCAAGTCCACTTTGATTAGATCACATGTTCAGCCGCAGAAGCCCAGGGCCATCTGAAGTTCAGGGCAACGCTCCCGCTGCGAACTCTACCCCGGAGCCGAACACAAGGGGGCCCCACGCGGGTGGGGAGGCATCTTGAAGGAATACACCAGAAGGCTGTTCGTCTCCTTCCTCCCCAAGAGGAATAGGTTGCAACACTTTTTATTTCCCTAAATGCAATGTATACATTCCTGAAGGTTCAACGTGTCTTCTTTAGCGTTGTACTTCTCGCAAGGTTTATAAGGATGGTACAAAGAATTCCATAATACACTTTACATATTTATATACAAAATATGTATATGTAAATATGTATATATGTATATTTAATACCTATTTTGTGTATCTTTTCTGTGAATGCAGCAAACCAACTCTTGAGAGAACAGAAAAGATAGTACGTGTCTGGTTTGCAGGCAACTCATCCTGTTGAAAAATGTTCTTTCCCCACTTATGCAGACACGCACTTGGGCACTCTCATTTTGTTAATACTAAATTTATTTTAGTATGCATGCTGTACAGAGCCCGCATGCTGTACAGAGCCAAGCCCTCCCTGACCTGCCGTGTGGTCCCTAAAGCAACTTGAACCCGTCAAGACCTGCAGAGAAAAGCATCTCCTCTCATTCAATCACAGCACTGCTGCCTCCCTCCTCTGTGAGTCATCGAGTTGTACAACAAGTCTAGTGCATCTCCACTTGAACTAGTGAGAAGATGGCAAACTTTCAAATAGCCTTGAGTCATCTCCCGTGTCGGATGGCGGTGATCAGGGGGAGAACACATGGCGAGGGATGAGGGGAGAAAAACAGTACCATTCACCGCTCACTCCCTGTGGTGGATGCCATGTTCCCGAAATATGATCCAGGACATTAAACCCCAAGGGGAATAAAAACACTCTGTTGTTGATTTAACACGTCCATTAGAACCAGATTAAACCACATTGCTGGCATTCTTAAAAAATTAAGTTACACCATGAAACATAGATCTTGTAAAGGACAGAAGTTAACAGTTATGGGGACGCAAAGACACCCAACGCCGTATATGGAAAGAAGAAAACAACTCAAGGGAGAATTTAACGTTATTTGAAAGGTGGGGATTTAGGGGAGCATGACAACCTGACCGGTACCAAGCCACATTCCTGGGGGGAGGGCTTAAAAAAAGGAGAAGGTGTCCCAATATCTTGGCTACAAAAAAGGAAGAAAGATATAAATCTTTGTATGTTTTTGTACACTTTTGAGCTGTGGCCGATTCCTGATCTTCCTTCCTCACATTGAGTGGTCTATCACAGAGTCACAGCGGAGTTGTACCTTTGCCTGCTGGACAGAATCATTTGTTTCTCTGTCGCATCGGCACTGCTGCAGGGATTACCAAGGCTTTGTTCAATCAGTCAGAATAAAACTCAGCCAACCCTCTAGATGAGCGCATGAGTGAGCGTTGACAAGTCAAAATTGGAGCAGTTACAATGTCGCAACGATTGCTCCACCACCCTTCAATTAGCTGTCAGAACAGGGAGTGCTACCGTGTGCCAATCAAGTTTGTACTGCGATGACAATTTAGAGGACACATTCTGCTTCAAACTCACTATGATATGCTCAGACCTTGGCAACCTTGATTGTCTGTACACTGGAAGGTATAAATATGGTAGATCTGAATTTTACAAAAATATACAGGCGTCTAGCTGCTGCTTCAGCAGTTGTTAATTCCGGATTTAAAAATAACCCAACATCATTATAGGACAAATCAAGCAGAAACGAACAGATCGCTGTATATTTTTTCTTCAAGATTCAAGATTAAAGAAGCTTTATGGGAAATTGCTGTGCAACAGTTGCGATATAAAAGTGGAGAAGAAATAAGTTTTAACATGGCATTTTTCAAAGGAACAATAGGATGCCTTGTCACCAAGCCCTATTCACCACAACTTTTTATCATCATGCCGGGCCTCCTCCCTGTGTTTTAAAAGGCCCTTCCTGGACTTGGATCCCCTATCATGGTCAGAGTTTGGGAGACCTTTTCGCTCAAAGGAAAGGGGACTTGTCTGACATTGTCACAGGCAATGAGGCAAGATTAGGAATTCTAAATGAAACAACCAACCAACAATTTGAGGGAACATTCATATTTTCCCTTTATTAGTGAACAATTATTGGTACTTGGAACGTTTATTATTACAATAAGGAAAATAGGCATAATCACTTTTTGGGTAATAATAATTAAAAAAAAACTGAGTGGTTACCGAGTTGCAGTTAACTATCACCGAACAAGCATATATATATATAAGTAACCATATAAGGGATACGCATCGAAACGACTCAGGTTTGATTCCGGCTAGCTATATTACATGTTATTCCTCTACTCTGTCAACCCAATTTCCGGCCTCCCTTCACTATCCTGTCCATAAAGGCATAAAAGAAATGAATAAAATATGCATATAAAAAACGGATTAAATATGCATATAAAAAATTACAGATTACTCCACAGGAAATGAAATGTAACCCTGGGAATAATAACAAGAAACTCTCACGTCCGAGTTAGGCATGAGAAAATAATTTCACATTGGCAATTTGAGGGAACATTCATATTTTCCCTTTATTAGTGAACAATTATTGGTACTTGGAAGTTGTGGCTATGCAGATTGATTTTAAATTATGTGATCCGACAGCACAACTCATAGCTGTAGTATTAATGTCAAATAGAAAAACATTGATTAAGCAGAAAATGGGGAAATTATAGAGAGTGAAGAGTACATTATTCTATGATTCTATGATCAATTCCTAACCCTTCACAGTAAAACAAATACATAATATTATAATAAACTCATGTGTAGTGCAGCCGAGCGTGGAACACGCACCATATCTCTTGTACTGCAACATCATTGAATGTGAACCAACTAAACAAACAAAGGCACAATAAACAAACCTGCAGAGATGTTCAGCCAAAGTTAAATTATCCAGACCAAAAAACGAAAATGATTCAGCTGATGCATCATGGAGCAATGCTGACCCGCCTAAAAATAATATCAACATCATTATCAAATCCACTGAGAGAGAGATGCAGCAGTAAGCTGCTAATACTGATGGGAAAATATGAATTATTTGTCCCAAGTTTCACTACCTTGAATTTATAATTGGAAGGACAATCAATTGTCAGCAAGGATACACTATTGCATGGACAAAAAACGGGTAAAAATCCTTTTCAGTTCCAAAACACAACCTCAGTTAATTTAACTATGTAAACTCAAGATAAACCAAAGCTATTGAGGGGGCTATGAAATGAAGATAAGCTAATGATATGCCTTCTTGCCCAGATGTGCTTGTAATCTTCTGTGTCACAACAATTTAAAAGGCGGTGTCATCTAGCAATATAATTACTAGATTAAATGAATGAGTTAGGCATTAGAGAAACCATAAAAATAGCTACATTACAAATTGCTCAATAAAAACTCGAAGAAGAACTGGGTGCAAGTGTACTTTACGCTTCTACAGATCAAAATTAAATTAAAAATATTTGTTTGGATGAGAACAGACATTGTAATTGTCGAGGATCCACTTAAATAGGTAATCCAGGCACACTGTGTACGACACTGCGTAATACAGGTTTATCCTCCGTTAGATAACCACTGGGTGTACTGTGATTCCCCATCAATGTTTATGAGTTTACGGGCAAAGACCATCACGGATCCAACACGCACACACTGATTGGCTCATCCGTGCTTAGAAGGTCAGCTCCATGGGATTCAGTATAGACGGCGCTGAACAGAAGCTATCATTATCCATTAAAGAGCTCTGCTGAGGAACTGGCTGTCTCGAGTATGATCCGGGGAAGGGTTGGGCTCAAAGGCAATCCGAGCCGGCAGGAGACGCACCGTGTTCCCTTGTAATTACACACAAACGTCGGGGCTCATGCTAGGGATTCAAGGCACACACACACACACACCGGTGTCCCTTGACGCACTTGAAGCTTGACTTCAGGTAAGGACTGGGGAAGGAGTTGGGTTGGTCCTTACACCTGGGCATCGACTTCAAGAAGGAAGAAACTCCCACAAACAACACGGTGAAGTCATGATTCCTCCCCGGTCCATTGACCGAGAATGTCTTTGAAATACTGTGCGTGATACAGAAGCCTCAAAGTGTAATGTAATGGTCAATTAGTACAGTCAGGTCATCAAATATTTGGTTGTTTCTTCTATGGGGTGTTGTAGTCCGAATGTGCTTTTGGCGAGCAAGCTTGTAGAGATAGAAAATAGAAATCTGGCAAACATGAAAGAACATAAAATGCATGAAACAACCAAAGAAAACATGCAAAAGAAAAACAGCTGCCGGGCTTACAATGGATTGTTATACTTAGAAACAAGAGATGTGGTTCTTTAAAAATAGTGGAACACCACCACAAGCCCCTGAATGCTAATGCTGACGTTGTCAAAGGAAATGCTGGACGGGTACATGATTCAGTACACAAATCTGTGCAAGCCATTACCGCTGATAATGGCAGCAATTATATGAACACGGTGAGGAAACGTTCAAAGATGAAACAGTGAATATGCCACGTGGTGTGAGCACATCAAGTATAAATCAAGACAGCATTTTCAGAATAGGACTCTCTCACTCTCTCCCTAAACACAAAGACTCCATGCAATCAACAACAGACAGCTACCTCCTTCGTGCCCCGATGGAGGGCAGCCAGTGGTCAGAGTGTGACACTACAGAACAACAGCTACAACATTATTACACGCTATCTGGTGAAAAACAAAAGCATCTTTAAATGAAACATTACTTCATGTTCTGACACAAACCAGTGGGCTGTGACCAATGCGGCTCAGAGCTCAGCACAGGAAGAAAATCCTAAAGTTTTGCAATAGAAGTTTTGTGCAGTTGGAAACAACTGCCGTGCACTAAACACATTGTGTAATCATTATTGCAAGAAACATATGGCCTGCATATGGTCATATAAGTCAAGTGTGCACAGGGATTCAGTCCAAATTCAATGTGGAGGCTGTGATCATGCTATGCTTCAGGGTTGATGCCTCAAGGATGTTGAACCAAACAAGGTGTTTATAGGGATTGTTGCTGTTTAAGCAACAGTTTAAGCAACAATTCTCATGTGAATTATTGAGTTAATACACATGAGAATAGATAGATACACAAGAAAAAAATCTGCAAATTAAATGTAAGAATCAAAGTAGTCTCACGCCAACATAACTACTGCCACATTTCCTGGACAACATGTCAGAGAAAAGGAATGAACATGTAATTATTCCTTGACGGCATGCGAATGCAAGGAAAAATAATATCCAGGGCTGCAATAGAAGTAGATCAGATATTGTGCCATCACCGGCGCTCACCTGCTAATTGAAATTTCACTGCCAGCAGGACTAACTGGTTCCACTTCCTCTGCAGCTGATTGCGGCTCTTCAGATCCGGCTTGCAGCAACGGGATGTTCGGACCCTCAGTGGAAGCCTTTGATCCTGCAGCTTAATCAAGTGGGGACCATAGGTCGGTATACATAGTGAACATTTCAATAAGATCCATGACTAGGATTCATAATGATGAGGAAATAAGTAAACACAGATATACTACCCTGCTCCTCCCGGTAAGGAAGGACAGTACGGTTTAATTGAAAACCTCCCAGAGGATATTGGTGTGACATAGAGTTCACACTGTCTTCAACTGAGGATACGATGGCGCCCTCCTTACCTGTACGCTGTGATCCCTTTGCTAGGTCTCCTTCTGGAACCACTTCCTGTCTGAGCCGAGTCTTTAAACGACCTCTGACCTGGGAGACGAGGCGGGAGAATGTCGAGCTGTGTTGCTTTCCTGTAAGACAAATGCAGGCGAGATAAAGCGCTACAGGGATCTTAATACACATGTTGGCTCAATTGTTATATACCTTGTATATACAGACCTGTGATCCAAAACAGGGCTACAGGATGAAAAAATGTCTCCTCAGTCCCCCTTGAGCTAAACAAGAACCAGCTGACTAACATAAACTATGACTTTCCCCAAAAATAATCAATCTATTAGTCCCTGAGGTTATGAATTAAAATATCTCTCGCCTTGTCAACGTAGCTTTTAGAGGGTCTTTACGGGCATGTTAATGATAGCTTGTTTTTCCATCTTTTCACACAGAAAGTGATTTTCCCAGAGGGTGTTGACACATTGGAGTCACTTGAATCCATCATATAAAAGGTGCATCGTGCTCCCCCTGGAGCAGGGGGATAGGGTATGGTAAGGTAGGGGTGGGCAGCTTAAGGATGTCCGTCTGAAGATCACAGCACGGTCATGGATCATGCAAAGGCCAGACAGAGACGAACGTGAGAGATTTCTCAATACAGAAGTGTTGATACTGAGGACAAGCATATCAAAAAAATACAACATTTGATTCTTTTACATGTTGGGACATGTTGGAAACAACAACGAACAAAACAGTAAATGCATTTGAAATGAATTGAATTAAATGCATTCAGTTGTCTGACATTTGTTATATGGTAATGTCAGCTTGATAGTGGGGTGCCCCGTTCCTGGTGAATATGCTAATGTTATTCAGCCTGAGATGCATGTTGTTTATAGCCAGGGAAGAGGATAGTGTTACTTTGTCGTTTTGTTTGAAAGTATTTCAATTTGATGGTAAAACATCCAGGAATGAAACAGCAACCAATTAAAATGCAGTATGCATTTTAAATGCAGTATGCATTTTAATTGGATGTCCAAACATGCATGTCCAAACCCACGACACGTGCTAAAAGGTTGCTATATATATATATATATATATATATATATATATATGTATATATACATCTCTAAAAACGGTGATTAGTAAAACACCAGCACGATCATTTAACAGATAAGAGAGTTCTCAAATATGGACATTTCTGTATATTCCATCCAATATATCTCAGCAGCAGTATCTTTGCCTTTTTTCGTCCCCTCTTCTGGATTTAAGCACAAGCTTTCGAGTCTTTTGTTTCTGATTTCATCAGGATAAACTTTTGACCTGGACAGGACTACTCTATCTACCTCAGCAGGTCCAGCTTGACTGTCCATAACCCAATAATCTCAGGCTTACGCTAGGCTAAATCGAGTCATGTTCGTTTCCCATACTCTTATCTGATCTATGTATCCCTTGCAGATGTACGGGGATGAATTGCGTTCTTTATAATAAAATGTAAAATGATTTAGTATGATATGCATGTTTGTCTTTTTTCAATCCAAGTTGAAGGAAAGTAGTGACGAGCAGCACAGTGGATGACGTGTTGTCTATCCGATATACATAACGCCACTTTAAACCCGATTTAACTGCTTAACTGAAAGAAAAAAGGACAGACAGCACACAAGGTCTGGGGAAATAATGGACCATAAAAGGCAACAGTTGAAATATTGAAATTCATTATTCAATATTAATTTCAGACAGGAAAAGGAAAAATGATTACACAGTTCCACTTTAGCACTTTGTCTATTGAAAAAACCTAACCGTTTGCTCTGCTGTGTTTATAGGGTTAGAGGACCCAAAACCGCCAGGCCTACAGGTAATACAGCAACACACAAAACCTTAGCATAATGGACTGCATTGTGCCAACATAATTGACACTGTGGTAGGATCTTGTGTTTATGTAAATAAAGCATGACTTTTTTGTGTTCCTGACTGTTGACTGATTTAGTTAATTTCACGTTGGTAGTTTCTTGATGGGAAACCACTCAGGTGTAAAGCTCAGGGCATTATGGATTTCATTGCGTACAGAACTTAATAACTTTGCTTTAGGGCTAACATTTTATCCCCCAACTTTCGCAGACAATCAAAAATTGCAGACTTGAATAGATTACGTGCTTTCAGCATAGGAAAGCCAGACTGATCATTAAAAATAAAACGTCAACCAATTATATGACCAAAAACGGGGCTTTGTCAAGTAATTGACTTTACCTTCCAATAGTGACATGGGTGAGAGGAAATGAATCATTGGCTCACTAAGATAGCCTTGTGGCGCAGGGCATTCTTGCGACTGTCCTGTTTACAGAAGTAAATTGAGTTTAGGTGAGCTTAGGTGAGCTCTCCCTTCGGTAACATGGTATTCATTAGCTCTCCATGCCATTCACATTCTCCAGTGTAGCCCTGCTGTCGTGACACCAGGTTCTGTTCATGTCAATCACAGCAACACATTGCATGTGCCGTATTCAATGGGAAAATTGGTCAGTTTATTACTTTATCATTTAATATTTATATTTGTTAGACGGTCCTGCACGTTTTCTCTCCAGCGCCAGTGAAACAAACTGTCTGGTCAAATGAATATTTTGACCTTGCCGTGGTCACACGCATTTCATAAATACAGGTTTATACGGCCGTAACCCATGCACTGCAAATACCAGACATTCGACAATAAATAATGCATCCAGTAATGTATTAAACACCAATGGCTTAGCGTTGATTATTATAACCAGCAAGTGCAAGAGTGCATGTTAAAGGCGTTGTAAGCAAAATCTATTTATTAAATTAAGTTTTAAATAGCTCAAAACCATCACTGATACAGAGTGTTTGCTCAGTAATGTGTGTCTCCCAGTCCCTCTGCTCAAAGTAAACAGAAAACACGTTTTCTAACTTATGATGGTAAGTTAGCCAAAACTACAATATTACTTACAGCTCATTTCACTGTCAGCAATGATCAAACGGCCAAACAGAATACAAACAGCCCAGCTCAAAACTACAGGAGCCATGAAATGTCTGATGTCACTATTTACACCAGCCAACTTGTTTTCTCAGAGTATTGAATTTTGACTACACAGGGTCTCTGCCATAGTTCCAATGAGGTGTCCCAGTGTGCAACACTGTCATGTTTTAGCCTGTTTGAGTTCATAACCATGAGCAGGAAACTGTCAGTCAAACGATGCAACCGATAAGAAATACACCTCGGTCTAAGGCTGCCTGGGAAATACAAAAAGATGTTTGTTTTAAGCACATGTGCAACATGACATAACACGATCCATGTGGAGGCTTCAGGCAGAACAAATGTAATAGACGGGGGTTTAACTGTGTAAAGGCGCAACTCAATTTAAAGGTTATCATTTAATTTCAAAGCCTGATAGACATGAACAGAGCAACTGGGATTAGATACATTAGAATATTTTGCAACAGGGTACATTTTTCAAAAGATTTGAGTTGAAAAACTTGAGTTTTTCCTCAAATGTAATCTTTGTCAACCAGATGGCAGTTGGGCTGTGAGAACTCATCATTGATAATGCCAGCGAGGTATGCTTGTTTGTCACCGGAGACACACAGTAGTAGTATCATAGTGCGTCATTAGTTCAAGTGACTGGTAAAACTCCACTGGGCTAACACAAATTCCAGCAGGTTTGGCAGCCAAAAAAAAAGTTCATCATCATTTGCCTTTTTAAAATATCTGCAGTAAACACCAAGAGATGCCAAACAAACACCTACTTGACAAGCTTTGCCTTGTACACTAGGACAAGGAGCTGTGAGTGACGTGCAGGCTAAGCGAATGGCTAGCCTCCATACGTAATCTCTCATCACATATAACATGTAACGTATATGAAAACCAGAGGCTGCATCCTGATTCAATCCTCCTCCAACTCAACATGCTAACTACGTCACTCATGTTTCCCTATGTCTTGTGGAGATTTACAAGCAGATAAATGAGCACACCAATAGAGGTACCACACAGCTTTGTATCCTGTATACTTTGCATCTGGGCCAAGCCTGAGACAGTGAATGGATTGAGTTGTTGCCCGGTTACAATGGTGATGCAGTGCACGCTGAATGAGACAAGGACCTATTCACTGAGGAATGTCTGGGTGGTGAGTGGGACATAAGGAAAAGGAAAACTCATTCTGCTTCTGGCATCTAGGTGGGCTTATCTTCAGGCTTGCATCTGTTTGCAGGACCATGAAACCATGCCCTTCATAGCTGCTGCTGCAATTAAATTTGCAGTCATAAACAATCGCCAAGTTAGAAAACGAGTGCATGGATTCGAACAAGGGAATTATGAAACAAAACATTAAATTGGATGATTTTAAGTTTAAATTGTACAACTATTATATATATAGTGCTAAACCACACACTTGGCTATGAGTTAGTAACTACTTGAATGCAGCAGATAACTTCTTCCATCATAAATCTCGGCAACAACATTCATATCAGGGGAATTGCAATCGTTGACCTTGTAATGTGCTTTTCTCCTTTCATTTTATTTTTTATATACCAGGCCATAAACTTTTTTTGTGCACATTCAGTTATAAACCTGAAGGTTAATAACTGAAGGTGTCTGACATCTGGAGCCCGAAGTTTTTCTTTTAACAGCAAACAAACTCAGAAAGGTCAACCACCTGTGGAGTCAAACCATCCGCCGTTTAGGACCGGACAGCCTTCAGTGCTCCTCTTCCATGCATTCCTCCAAACACGGTCGCATACAAGATCCTAATCGCTTGTCAAGATTTCCTGTGTGAAGCTGTTCATTCACCTCACTGTTAACTAGTCATATGAAATGCATATTTTATTTGGTAAGTGATGTCATAATCTAAGGAGGAAGTGGTGCTCGGTGTGGATGGATCACACAGACTTTGGAGAAAAGAATGACCTCGACTTTGGATAGATGAAATATGCTAGGTTCACAAAAGCTGCTTTCACATATGGACGTGCATCCGTCTATTCTCCGTAGATTCTACGGATGTGCCGTATATGTGAATGACATATCCTGACGTTGGACCTCCTGAAAAAATACTACCCCCGAGGTAGTATGTTCTCCGGAGGAAATGCTAATTGCCTTATATGTGAATGAGCAGTAGAATGTCGGCATTTCGCACTTCACGTTAGTGGGCGTGTTGATGACGCTACGGCGGGAACACGCCCTATGGCGGGAACAAAAAACACACCAGGAGCAGGCTGTATATATAGGAGAGGCAAGGAGACATACGACTCAAAATGAGAATAGCCTGGAAAGACGAAGAGGTTTTTCAGCGGCTTACTTTGAGGGCCGACAGTGCGGTGATCGCACATATGAAGGGCACTGCGAAAGACACAGTAGGCCTACGACCGTATGGTGAAGAAGCTTGCTGAAATGGGAATTGTGAAGGGAAGGATACAACTCATCACAAAATTAAAATCCCTCAAAAAGCACTTCACCACCGTGGTAGACCACAACAAAAAAAGTGGGAACGACCGCAAAACCTGCCAGTACCAGGATTTGTGTGAGACGATCTGGGGGGGCTGGCACTCCACAAGGCCACTACGAGCGACTGTATGCAAGTGGCAGCCCTCTCAGATTCCCCGTCGGAGAGCATGGAGACCGTCATGCCATCACCGTCCAGCTCAGAGACATCTTCTGTCCTGGACACTCACGCCGAACCCGGGGATAAGAAATAACGGTGACGAACCGCCAGAGGCAGCTGTTCTCATGGCATTGTAATTTAATTAAACAACGCTCATTATCCATTGTCCATCCCCGTGCGGTCTCTAACCGTTAAAGACGTTAAATTAAAATATAGGCTACTATACGGGACCTAGACCGACTCATTTCACGGATTCCTGTACGACCAGATTGCCTTAAATATCTGTTGCATATGTCAGGTGATAACTAAATGTCAAGGGAAAGAGGGGGTGGTTGAAAAAGGTTATAATATAATACTTATAATGGTTTATTCGTTTCCCAGTATCATTTCCTTAATTTAGAAGACAGTTTTGTTCATTTTTGAATTGTAAAATAAATAAAATAATAAGTTGCGAGTTTTTGAAATTATTGGAAGCGAGTCGAGCTGACCATGCCTGCTGTACCCACGGCCCAAAATAAAGAACAGCCGAGACAATATCCTCAATTCAAACATGCCGTTTAATTTGGTCTCAATTGGCTACGGACGCGAACTGAATGGGGATTTCTAAAGATTACTGTACAGTGGCGGAGACTGCAGGAGCTGAATCATCACTACGGTAGAGCTAAGAAGGTTCTACGAGTGCTTCAGACCAACCTTACCAACGTGAGATGTTAAGGTATAACTTAAAGAAGAGGTTACGAATACCGGTGCTTTTGCCCATGGTAAGGCTTATTAATTATCTCTTTCTCCAGTAATGCAGTCGTTCGCAACGCCTTTCTTCTTCATCGTTCCTTCTATTGGTTTCTAACTCATGCTCCAATCTTTCATCGATGCCTCGGATGTTGTGGATGCAACGAAATATCTGATGTATCGCTGCAACAACAGTTAAGACGATCTGCCCGTTCTGCTTCCATGCTGTCTGCAGTCAAACAACAACAAACCAACGTGACAGCGGCCGCAATTATACTACATCATGTCCCGCCTTTTGAGAATTTAGACCCTACGTCATATCCCGCCCCTTGCAAGCCCGCCCCCCTAATCCATCCGGAGGTTCTACTGATGTCTGAGCGACACCGATGTCCACATTTCGGACGTCAAGTGTGAATAAGTGCGTATGACCCTCACGGTCAGTGGCGGATTTAGGCACGGGCGAAGGGGGCAGCCGCCCGGGGGCGCCATTTCATGGGGGCGGCACGAGCGCCACTGTGTGGGGAATTGGCATATTGGCGCCCCCTCCGGCTGCAGGCGCCCCTGTTTGCTGAGATGAGACGCACCGCCACTTGGGGGGGGGGGGGAACCGCTACTGCTCACGGTCGAACCTCCTGCTCCACAAATGCGGAGAAAAGATAGAGGTCATATGTGAAAGCAGCTAATGTGAAACTTCTAAAGTTTGATCCAATATTTAATATTAGTTACATCCTTCCTCACGGAAGAGAGAGGAGCCCCGTTCGAGTAGTAAAAGACTCAACGTTACGTTTTGATCAGGCAAAGCCACTTACTCATGCTACAACGTAGCTTCATATTCAGCCCCTCCGGTGTGCTCTAGAGTGAGTCATCCGCATCCTCCCCCGATAAATCCATGACTGCACCGGGCTGTCTATTTATAGAACTCTACATCACACCCATCTTTTACTCACTTTTAAAGTTGCCAGTCACCAGCTCTCTAACAAGCTTCTCCTCCGGTTTTATGAATGGGAGTGAAATGTCAGGGACACGTCCGTGCCGAACCCGTGTCCTCAATTCCGAGGACAACAAAAAACAACAAGGCTGGTTTTACATTTGGCATTCACGGCCAAAACCGCCATGCGCTCGTCACTAAAGGACAACATACCGTGTGCATGTGTGATATTTAATTAATTCCTGGGCTCTGAACATCCGAGGGTCACCTTGCCAACAGCCCTTTCCTTCACAGCGTTACTGCCACTCAATCACACGCATCCATAAGAAGGGATTATAGCGCGCGCACCTCTCCCGCCTTGCCTCTGTTTGTGGCGGCAGTCGACACACACATACATAGTGGTTAAGTGGTGTTTCCACTTAACGGACGGCTGTGCATACCAAATACTGTGGGTTTGACAACGCGTTGCCATGGGTACCTTTGACACAGAGACACAATGCATGAAATCCTCCTTTTCTGAAACTTTTTCCGGCCGTCGGCTAACACACACACACAGACGATATGAATGTGTGATTAGCCAGGCACTTGCTACAGATGGGCTGTATTCAGTTCGGTCCATTAAACTGTGCCCATTATCGCTATAACAAGAACAAAAATGATAAAAACCTGAATCTGAATAGCCCTCCCAAAGCTGTAAATTTATTAAACGAGACATCTGCAGTGAGTCAGACCCCTGCTCCAAATCTCTTCACTAGTCAGATACCTTCTGATTAGGTTGCCCCGCAAAAATCTTATCTTCTCACAGAATCTGAAGCACACAGCTGGGTGTGTGGGAAAGCAGCCAAACAAAGAGTCAACAGTGGCATGGGAAAACATTTTGTTGAACTCCACCACTTACTGTAACTAGAATGCACCTCATCGATCTCCACCTCAGACTGATTCTTCGAGAAGACCAAGACCTGCAAAAAGATCCAAACATCACATTACCCAAAGACGTAACGTTAGGCTGTCATGTGATTAATATGAATAATCATTAGGAGATCATGGAGGCCGCTGAAAGGACGGAAGAAAATTGATTGTGGTTTGAAATGCCAAGGGAACAGTAAGTTGTGAGCACACACAGGCTTGGCCTTTCCCTGCAGCTGAATCCTCATCTTCTCATTGGCCTCCACTTCTTTGGCGATCTCCTCAGCTGTGAGAAGAAGATGGACAGACTTTATGGGCAGCCAGATTAATAAGCCTCCGTTCACACTCCAACACCGCCTCTCACCAAATCCAAAAGCACAGGGAATGGGGCATCCCTGGAGATGTCAATAACCCAAAGAACGTGGAAAATCAAAAACTCAATAAAGACTCATAAAGACTTATTATTGAACAGAAAAAGATTGTCTAAATACAAGAAACCCTGCTTCTGCCAACATACATGAATGTTGAATAAATGATACGTATTCAATGTCAACATTGACCCCAGCAGTCCCAGCAGAAACAGCTGGACTGCATACAGTCACACACACACACACACACACACACACACACACACACACACACACACACACACACACACACACACACACACACACACACACACACACACGTGGGCTAAGGTGGGTCCAAACCTGATTTGGGACTCAGGGAATCACACTGGGCGTTGTAGACGTGCACAAAGTCCTGGTGCCTCCTGACCAGCTGGTCCCGGGGGCCCTGCGTGGGCAAGTGGCAGTCCCGGAGCCTCCTCCTCAGGTCCTGCAGTGACAGCAGGTGGTACACCAGCTTACCCATCGGCCTCCTGACGGCAACCAGCGAGCTGCAGGGCAGGGAGTGACACAACGGTTCAACTCGTTGGTGGATCAATACGGGCGGCAGGGGACCCCTACTGGCTGATATGAATGTACTGCTCAGTACTCCAACACACCACAGACAATCTGCTGCCCACGCTGAAATTAGAGGCCCTTATCTTTGATAGCAATCTAGGACACTTACTTATCTACAACTGGCTTGCTTTATCGTTTTTGGTTTTCGTCCAAAAGTATATGCTTGGCATGTTTTAATTAAAAGGCCCGTCATTAGCCCCTATGGGTTTGTACCTTTTCTTGCGTAACCTAAAATGACCCCACCGTTTATGATTGATTTTTTTGCCGGTTTCCTTTGCCTTGCATTTATAAATGATTGGCCAATTAATCAGAAAAAAATATTCATTAGTAATTAGTAAAATGTAATTATTTTGACAAACAGCCGTACGGTCTGTTGAATGTATGCAGCTGTACGCCGTCTACTTTGTGTGTCATGTTTCCATAATGTCATATTGTTTTATAACAAAGCGTATTTAAACAGAAGTAAAATGCAAATGCTTCAAACCCCGTCGTCGAGCCCTACCCTGTCCGCTGCTCTACAGAAACCCCTGCTGCCAGAACCTCAATGGCCTTAAATGTGATCTTAGATCACGGTTACTTCGTGGCTACTTCTCGACCGTACAATAAAATCAAACGCTATAATTATGTATTAGTATGGGCCGGGTGAGCCATAAGAAGGAGAGGCACTACAGCACAACGATAAAGACGTCAACAATTAACCTTTAGCTCACAGGGGCCATGTCTGCTTAGCGTAATGATGGGCTATTGAAGGCTTTAGCCAGCCCTTGTCAGCAAGGGGTTGAGTGTAGCAGCCACTCTAAAGACAGCAATATACGCTTAATACCAAGTAGGATTACAGCTTGCTTCTGCTCATTGGCCACATCAGCACACATGCAAAGGGGTTTTGTGTGGTTGAATATAATCATTATCGCTGCATTTGTACTCGTCTTTCTCTCTGTGGATGCCAAGTGTGACGTCTGGTAAGGGTTAGCTTTTTTCCACTTGCACATCCAAGAAGACAACACTGGAGACGCAGTGGGCATATTTAAAAGCAGGGTATCACAAAGTTGAAGAAAACTTTAATCCATGCCCTGGAGTGTGATGGTTTGCATTGGTGTCATAAATCAACGTCGCTGGCCACAGATTACCAATGCAATGCAGTCATGCAAATATGCCCAGGCATTAAATGGACCACTCAGATTAATCACCCAGGAAAACCTTTTATTAACAGGCTCTTGCACAGACAATTCTGTACAAGGGTTTATTAGCAGCACATGCAGAACGGGTGCTCAGACTATTAGTTAGGATCCCTGTCCTAATGCTTCACCAGGCAGCATTGTCAAATATAAGGGCTGTTTGACATGACTGAGGGGTATCAGAAAACGTGTGCATTTGTTGCAAATCACATTTATGCATATGTACACATTTTCCTTCTAAAAGCATGCTGAACCCAGGAAAATTTCAATTAGAATTAGAAGAAAGTATTACAATAGGGAATAAGAATCAGCTCCTCTCTAAATTGATTGTTTTAAAAAACCAAGCCTCAAGCTGAGAACAGGAGCTCCCCAGTGTGAAAGAAAAACTTTCGGACAAGTAAACATTACGTGTCAAGAATAGGGTCGGAATCGTCTCATACAACCACTACAGACAGCTGTTACCCAATCTGCCACTCCACAGCAGCGATAACCGACCCTGGCCTTGTTCTGCAGGCTGACACAACGCTGTAGTTGATACTCGATGTGACATGCATGGCACAAGTTGCACCTCATCATGCAGCACGACGAGCACGATGGCTTACTCATTTACTCTGGTTGAACTATCACGACCACTGGCCATCAAGCGTCACGCTCTAACTTTATGGTCCTTCTGTGGACTACAGTTGAGTGCACTAGCCCTGCCGTGGCTCTGGCCCGCCGGGTGGGCAGGCTCTGCCTCTTGCTTCCACTCCGGCAGCCCATTAAAGAAGCCAAAACAAACAGCTTAGCAGGGGGCACGTGGGCCTGCTTTTAGCCACGGCTATTTTCAGCTCACCTCCTCAGGCTCTCCTTCTTCTCCCCGCGGGTCAGACAGGAGTCCAGGTGCTTGTTGATCATCTGCTGGGGGATACCCACGGAGCACACGGGGCAATCAACTGGAACAGACAAGCAGAAGAGTGGCAGCATCGCATGACACCGATCAAAATGTTGTGAGGTGGAATAATTTCTTTGGATTTGAACATAACAGTAAGACGCCCTAGAACCCTTATGTTGAAACTGAAAAGTTTGATTCACTAATTAATACAGATTTTAAAGTGCTCAAACCAGCAGTATAAAATCACCCAATCATCGCTTTGATGAACAACAAATTGGGGAAGGTCACAAAATCAAAGAGATGTTCACCTTTGATCACCGGCTTCACATCCTCTTCTGCTGCAAAGGAAGAGGCAGTGGGTGCTTGAGCGACCGAAGATGAAATCTCCATCTTCTCTGTCACCTCCAACCCTACCTCTTCTTCCTTCAGCTCTTCCTTTATCGCCACACCAAGATAAGTGTTTAAGTGGAGCTCTGCTTGACTAGGGGCTTGGGCGCGTGCAGCCTTTATTCTCGTGCGGGAGGTGCGCGGTGTGCTTGTGCCTTGTTGGGTGGTCATAGAGGGGGACGCTTTGAGTCCCTTCTGGAAGAAATGACTCAGGATGGAGCCGTCCCGTGCCGGGCCCCTGGCCCTGGGAGTGCTACATGCTACGGCTGAGGTCAGGGGCGATTGTGGCGGCGAGTCAAAGCTTACTTTTGACAGCTCCCGTCTGGAATAACAATGAGAGGGTCGGAAACATTAGAACATCTGGGGTGGGGTGGAGAGAGAAGCCGCTAGGGGATGGAGATGAGACCCTGGTAAGGAACACTTCTGCACAGAGACAGACACAGGGTCTGGAAAAACACGTGGACTGCAAAGACACTCTGTCATGAGGAAAAAAACAAGGCATCCATCATTGAAACGGCATAATCTAGTCCGAGGAACACAGGCATTCATAATGATGCATTGGTATCATTAGAGACGGACTTGGGGAAAGAAAAACTTAAGAGGAGGAAAAATGAAAGTCAAGCCAATAAGTTGTACTGACAGAGCTTCTTGACATTCAGCTCCAAATGCTCAATTATCTCCCAGAGCACGAAAGAATAGGCAAGTTTGCCACAATCTTTGGAAAAATGTGGAAAGAAAACAAATCACGATCGGGCCATTATGGGGCAGTAAAATGGAGCCAATGAGGTGTGAGTTCCTCTGCTTTCCACAGTGAATTCTGCTTTACAAGTGTCCTACTCTCTTCTCATTAGAGGAGCTCCACACATCTACACTGACATGTGTAGTCTCAGTGGGACAAATAAGGGTAGCAAACAAACAAAATAACTAAGATCTTGAGACCCTGAGGTGATTCATCCAAATCACTGCAGGGGCTCGCATCAAGCAAACACTTTTGTATAGGGTTCAGTTATTATTGCCTTATCTTAACTGTTTGTGGAGAAAACGTAATAATGTATATGTAAAAATGCCAACACTGGCTCATAGGCCTAAATGTTTTGATTGGATATGGATTTTCTTTTTAAATTGTTAAGACATAATGGAACACTTTTACTTGAAACTGCAATTCAAAACGGAGGAAAGTTACAAGATTTCTTAGAACAAACACTTTACAACCTTTTCTAATCTTTTACTTATGTTGAGGCCGGATCCTTGATTAATAATTATAATGATTTGCAATTATGTAGTGCTTTTCGAGGCACTCAGAGCACTTAACATAGTTATTATGTTTATGCGTGTGTGTGTGTGTGTGTGTGTGTGTGTGTGTGTGTGTGTGTGTGTGTGTGTGTGTGTGTGTGTGTGTGTGTGTGTGTGTGTGTGTGTGTGTGTGTGTGTGAGAGAGTGTGTGTCATGGGGGGGTTAGGACACCTCATCCACTTCCAGTGTGTAGCACGCACCTGTGTGATGCAGGGCTGCCAGTTGGCGGCAGAACACTCACCACGCACTGCCTGTCGCATGTGAGAGGTGAAGAATGAGGAAACTAACCAATTAGAAGCTGGGGGATGATTAAGGGATAACGTTGGTACAAGAACCAGGTGGCTATTTGGCCAGGCACCGGGGTGAAGGCCCCTACTCTTGCACTGCGTGTAAAGGGATCTTTAATGACTACAGGGAGGTGTGGGCTAACCAGACCAAATCCTAAAACTCAGCAAACTTTATAACTAAGAACGCTAATAATCATTACCCTATATTAAAATGCAAAAGAACGTGAAATATATAAACTTTCAGCAACTAATTAAAGAATTGTTGTCAACCCTGCAATCACCAAAAACAAATGCAAATCAATCTTTAGATAAAACTGTACCGCAGCCATAAATGTATATTTTTTCCTTATCTCATTTCTGTAAAACCAAAGGTTGATTCCCACAATGGATTCTAGACACAATGATTGTGCACACTTTTGTAGACTAAATTGTGACTGGCACTGTGTAACTTCTTTTTTGAATTACTTTTCTTTGTCTGTAATTACGTAATCATAATTATGTAATCATACTGCTTCACTAAAGAGGGCGCTTGGTAATTACAAACGGACATAAGATTAAAGGGATGTGCCAACAGAATGAGTGTACTTCACCATAATAATGATTATACATAATGATCACTTATTATATAATGGTAAGAAAACGTATTCAAATGGTGCTAATGAGTAGTAACTTTACAATGGGTATTATGATCGCACTGCAAAAGGCCTCCTCCACTGCACTCAGCTGTTACTCTGCGCTTCCTTCAAGATCAGCCATAAATAAAAACGACATTCCCGAGGAAACCCAAAGCAGATGGAGATGGGCTTCGTGTCTAACAGAAACGCTCCGATGTTATTGGCAGGTGGGCGTGGGAGGGAAAGGAAGTGGCGAGATTGATCATCCTCTAAACAAGAAGTCAACTTTATGAAAGGTGCCCTCACGGACTAACTCCCCCCGCCCTGCTGAGGTTAGCTTGGAGACAACAGGAAATTAAAACGACGAGCGGGGAGAGTGCGAACATAAGACACTCAGGTTTTTAGACTGATGACAATCAGAGACACTTGTTGTTGTAGTCTTTGGGAAACCATTAATATGTGGACAAAAGTAAAGTGTGCGTAAAGTGGCTAATTGTCAACAATCCTACTCAAGCTGAGCAGATGAAGTATAATGACAATATACAGTATACAGTATATTCCAGACAATTGGACCTGTTTTCTAGGCTCCAACACTGTGGATAATTGCCTCTTATTTCTTACATATTGCCAAGGTTCTGCAAACAGTTTTCAAAGTTAAGTTTATTTGATCAGACCATAAAAAAAATCTTATTCTAAATATCCCATGAACCATTTTTATGAACCATTTTATCACAAAAAAAAAAAACTTCTCCAAAGCTGAAAACCAAGATATATAGTTTAACCTCTATAAGACGAAAACCTCACAGGCCTGGGTTGATGAAAATCAAATCCATTTTTGATTTATGGCAAATCCGCTGTCTCTCCTCCTAGGCAAATGCAAAAGTATGTTTGGGGCGTAGCTTAGCCCTTACCCTTTCCCCACAGACCAATTCTGCTTGGGTCAACAAAAACAGCCTCTAAAAGCACACAAAGTAAGGATGGGTAAGTTACCTATCCACTTCAATTTGTTTATCATTAAAAAGTGAAATACTGTGGGACTGTTCACCTGCTAGTTTGAAAGCGCAAATAAATATGTATTAGGGACATCATGGTTGTATAGCACTTTAAGATTTTACCTTACCTACCTGCAACACAGCTTGGGGAGAAAATCGAAATGGTTTTAAAATTACATTTTGTATGGAAGTAATACAAAAGCACTGTGTTGTTACCTGGTTGATTGGAAGCTTGTGACAAGGTCATCCAATATGCGGTTGTTTCTTAGGTCCTGCTCTGTTGTAGACTAGAGAATGAGCACAAGAAAGGAATTAACTCGAGATTGTACCTGAGATTGAACGTCATTTAGAAGAGATGATGCTTTGTTCATTATACATTGGTGCCACAGAGAAACGTCAGTGGATTGATGAAGCTGAATCTCAATGAATGTGTGCCTAAAATAGGAGGCCTCTCTTCCAGAGCTTCCAGAGCTGAGTGCACACTGCACACCTTCCTGAATAAATAAAGGTCAAATAAAACAAGTCATACTTACTGAATTGCAAACTGGGCATTGCAACTTGTAGGACAGAAATTTTCTGATGCACAAGGAACAAACTGAAATGAGAATTGGAAAGATATTAGTGATTGCCGTTTCCATTTAGGCAACTTCAAAGTAAAGGAGTAAAAAAAAAACCTGAATCAAACAGTATCCTACTCTGTGTAGAGAAGTCCTTTTGTGAAATGAAATGAGTACAGCCACTCTCATATTAAATCACAGCATGAAGAAACTGTGCTGGAGGCTACATGCAAATTTGAGAACTTCTTTGTCCATTTCTAAAATCATACATTCTGTATTGATTAGACTCAAAGATAACAATGGCTGCACGGAGGGCCGCTTCCGTGGATTGACGCTAATCCTGCTTGCTTTTTCCAAACCAACATAAACAATATTCCGAGGCTATGCGTTATGCCTATTGTTAGTGTGTTCTGCTTTTGTCCAAGGAAAGAATAAAAACACAACCATAAAGTAAGTACAAAACTAACACCGATATAATGAGCTACTGGACCATCACTTCTGAGAACTACTCCTCAGCCTTCAATAAATGGAGGCTTTGCTTCCTTAAAAGATAGTTATTTCAGAAATGCCCTTTTAGGATCTTTGAGGGATTCTAGCCTATTCTGTCGGCCCCTCAAGCCGGTGGAGCAGTCTAAGGAAATGCTATTTCCTTGAGAAAACAAAGCCTTTTCTCAAAAAGGTCTCTCCCTGCCAGTCAAGGGGAAGAGTGCTGTTTAACTGCTTGGATACTTACAATTATGAGAGCATTTTGTCATCATTGCAATGTTGACAAAATCAAAGCAAATGGGACACCGGAGCAGGGTATCAACATTCTGGTGGGAAAAAGATAACACTGGTCAGTCCACTATGCCAACAGCAAAGTCAACAAGTGTGAACGCCACAGACTGGGCCATGGACTTTATTTGAGATGAACAGCTGCTGACATCACAGTCGAGGCATTGCATATATATTGGATGGGTCATGTGTTGGATGATTCATTTTATTGAGGAAGCAAACTCCTGGGCTGCTAGAGTGTTCGGTTAAATAAAGGCTTGTGAAGGGAAATTGCTGTCAAATTGATTATTTATGCTTCAAATATAACACCTTTTTCATTAAGTAACTTAATGAATTACTATTTATGTTGGGGTTAATTTGGAAGTTGGAAGCCTCTTTCTTCTATCTCTGCATTTAAGGTTTGATGGATGGTTAGACAATTATAAATGAGACTGGAGTGATTTATAGATTGATATAGGCCGTCTGCTGCGATTGGAAAAATATTTGGTTCAAGTTTGCCCAATTTAATATTAATGACCTGGATGTTGAGTGCTTTCATACATAATGGGACACTTTTCAGTGGTGTGTAGTGACAATTACAACACTTATAGTGTTGGATCTGTCTAACTTAGCCTTTGTACGCTTTGGGGTAATTATTTAAAAGTAGTTGGCATGTGGAATTGAACTCACTGCCGGTTGCTCTAGCATCTCAGTGTTCGCCAATGATACATTCTAAATTAATTAAACTAGTCACAGGATATTCTTTCCATATTATGCAAACACACATAGGCCTACTACTAAAAAACTAAAATTTAACAAAAATATTTTGACGTAAAAAATAAACGGGTCTTCGGTGTGAACCTTAAATGCTCCAACAATAAAATGTGAGGATATAAATCGTGTAACATCTCCTCCTGCAGCCCTTCTGGTCATGCTCTGGGATTAAAGGATGGAGCCAATTCTGCAGACTACTCTGTTCAACAACATTGAATTCCCACTGAGTACGGAACGCAGCGTTTTTATCGTGTGCTCTTTGTTGTTTTATTCAAAATACATTTATAACAGACCCAACTCAGGCTAAAACTAGTTGATGCCAAACCAGTGTTTTGCTTTTGGGGGGTGAATTAATATCACAATATCTGGCCAGCTGGACGCTATGTCTACTAACGTTACGTACGGCAGTAGTAACTTTATATTATGTCTACTAACGTTGAGTATAATCACAGATTATGTCTACTAACGTAGAGTACGGCAGTAGTAACTTTATATTATGTCTACTAACGTTGAGTATAATCACAGATTATGTCTACTAACGTTGAGTACGGCAGTAGTAACTTTATATTATGTCTACTAACGTTGAGTATAATCACAGATTATGTCTACTAACGTTGAGTACGGCAGTAGTAACTTTATATTATGTCTACTAACGTTGAGTATAATCACAGATTATGTCTACTAACGTTGAGTACGGCAGTAGTAACTTTATATTATGTCTACTAACGTTGAGTATAATCACAGATTATGTCTACTAACGTTGAGTACGGCAGTAGTAACTTTATATTATGTCTACTAACGTTGAGTATAATCACAGATTATGTCTACTAACGTTACGTACGGCAGTAGTAACTTTATATTATGTCTACTAACGTTGAGTATAATCACAGATTATGTCTACTAACGTTGAGTACGGCAGTAGTAACTTTATATTATGTCTACTAACGTTGAGTATAATCACAGATTATGTCTACTAACGTTACGTACGGCAGTAGTAACTTTATATTATGTCTACTAACGTTGAGTATAATCACAGATTATGTCTACTAACGTTGAGTACGGCAGTAGTAACTTTATATTATGTCTACTAACGTTGAGTATAATCACAGATTATGTCTACTAACGTTGAGTACGGCAGTAGTAACTTTATATTATGTCTACTAACGTTGAGTATAATCACAGATTATGTCTACTAACGTTGAGTACGGCAGTAGTAACTTTATATTATGTCTACTAACGTTGAGTATAATCACAGATTATGTCTACTAACGTTGAGTACGGCAGTAGTAACTTTATATTATGTCTACTAACGTTGAGTATAATCACAGATTATGTCTACTAACGTTGAGTACGGCAGTAGTAACTTTATATTATGTCTACTAACGTTGAGTATAATCACAGATTATGTCTACTAACGTAGAGTACGGCAGTAGTAACTTTATATTATGTCTACTAACGTTGAGTATAATCACAGATTATGTCTACTAACGTAGAGTACGGCAGTAGTAACTTTATATTATGTCTACTAACGTTGAGTATAATCACAGATTATGTCTACTAACGTAGAGTACGGCAGTAGTAGTTATAAAGTTCCGTACTCAACGTTAGTACGGCAGTAGTAACTTTATAACTTTATAGCGTCCGGCTGGCCAGATGTTGTGATATTAATTCGCCTGTGAACTGTGATTCGCACTCCATGCTGCGGTCACAACTCGAAGCTTTCCTCTCGTCCCATCATCCTCCAGCCAGACCTCGGTTATAAAACAATAACAGTTAGCCTACTAGCATGCAGGAGCTACCTCTCGGGATGGCCAACTCACTTTGAGACATGTTAAACTGGGTGGTAGATCCGCTTCGTTTTGGAGTGCCATGGTCGGCCCCCGCTTATTCCTCCCAAACACAAGTTTGGTATGTTTTATAACGTTAGAAGCCGCTCTCGGATAGCGGTAGTAGCTCTTGTCTGTCTAGCAGTGCAACGAAACTGCCGCGCTTGCTGACGACGACACACGCAGCGTCCGGCGGGGCCGTTTCTGCCCGCGAGCGACGATGTGCGTGGAAGCAGGTTTGACCACAAACAAACAAACTACTGGTCACTGGACGCTGTTTTTGCATTGAAGTATTGACCCTTCTCTGTTATTTTCTTCAATGACGATATACAGGCAAAACGAAACAAAAACGAATGCAAATCGTCGATCTGTGGGAATACACAGGGTCACGTGCATTTACAATTTCAACAATTCATAAACGTGTTATTTAATCGGTTTCGTTATTGCACGTGTGCTGGTTGCTTGATCGAAATAGCTATTGATTATCTCGGGCTAAATTCTGCAGCGGTAAATCTGTAAATAATTGTTATTGTGTAGCATATATTATTCTTCCTTCTTTAGTTTTGACTAAAATACAGCACACACAGTGTGGGCGGGTCTAACCACAACATTTCAATTGATCAATTTAACATGATTAATGCTTTCTGAATAAACAAGAAAACATTAAAGAAGTCAATTCCTCATCATTTTTATCAAGGACAAATGCCTAATCAATAACAACATACAAAATAACGGTTTTTGTTTCTATGGAAACACATACAGATATATCTGAAGACCTTTTTTTAAAATCAGTGCTCCTCAGAAAAATCTCAATAAAGAATATGCTTGCTTTTGCACTTGTGAGTCCAGGGCCGCCCATGAGCCGCCAGGGTTAATCACTGGAATACATTGAATATGTGGGGAAATATCAGCATGTTTGCGTAGGGATCTACCAACCCTCACTGTCAAAACAACCTTGCTAGAATGGCAATCCAAACAGATATTGGAAACAGTGATTTAGCTTTTGACTAGTAACTAACAGATGTGGAACCAATGTGTTATCCCCTGTTAGAGATCAGCACCAAGCTTTCATCAGTGTATGACCTCAATTTGCCACGGGCCAGCACTCTCGGAAAATAGCCTGCAAGATGGGAACACACCTTTGGCAAACAGTGTTGCTCAGAAGCATCAGAGCACTCTCAGCAGGGCTCGTATTGATCTCATTAGGGCCAGCTCAGACCAAGATGGATCCATTTATCACAATAAACAATTATATTGCACAGATAAGGATGTATGATTGATTAGGACTTGTCATTGTGTTAATGCACAGGAACATAAAAACACAAAGACCTTTAAGGAAGATAAATTAATTGATTGGCAGCTTTGTAGGGCCCTACCCAATGTAGGGCCTATCATTGTCAGTGATTGCTTACTAACCAGAGGAAACCAGTCGGTCATTTGATTTGGCGTAGTTGTTATTCAATGGATCTCCCAAGGACCCAATCTACTTATTCAACTGAAACACGTAGAAACCCTCTGGTTTAATCAGAGCTGGAACAGAACAAACCCTTACATTCCTTTGACACATCATGGTAGAACAACATGCACATGTTTTAACACCTTTCTGTGTCGTGCTTTTGTCATAGAGTGGTTTGCGATTTATGAAAACAGATTGTCAACACAATCATCCGGTGCTCTGCTGTGACACTGTGATGAGATTGGGTATAGGGCTTGCACAATGGTCTTTCGGTAATCACATGCTTGAATCAGTGTGGTGCCGTGCTGTTGGGGCTGGCTGGGTGACATTTGCAAAAGGTAGCGCCGCTGGATGATGCTCTTGGTGAATGCGTTTCGTTTGAGGTTGGGACTTCTGCTTTGGTGATCAGGCATTTTATTTTGTTCAGTACAGGACAAGTCAACCTGAATGGAAACCATCTATATGCATACAGTGTGTATATTGGAAAGGATGTATAGCTGTGGAAAGAGAAGTGCCTGTTGGGCTCAGAGATGGGATTTGGTGCACCAGGGGGAATTGAAGAAAGTCCATGGAAAATGGATCATCATTTGGTCCGGTTTCCCAAATGGGGCGTCGCGTACCATTGGCTGTGCTGGAAGGCACTGCGGGAGTTGCTCAGAAAAAAAAAAAGATCTGTAACCTACACCATGAATATGCCATTTGGTGAAAGCCCCAGTGGAAATCAAACCCCTTACTTAAACCCTGCCCGCTTATGTCAAGCTCCACACAGAATGAACAAATTTAATGAAAACATTTGCATCGAGATCAAAATAATAACTCATCACATTGAAATTGCCAATTTCTGTAATTTTATGTTGAACAAGCTAAGAAGTCTATATTCTCTCTATTGGGATCCGGAGGCTTTCAGGCCCCCTGAAGCTCCACACAGAAGCACTATATCATTCATACACAGGATGACAGCAATGGAGAAGACAAGGACAAGCCCACGGGAGTCACTAATTGTCAAGAAAGAAAATGTTTGGGAACTATCGATTCAACCCGCATGAGTGGAGTGAATTCTAAAGCAAGAACAGAGGCCTTTAGTTAGGGATGAGGTGGCCTGCCTGGACAGCGATGGCTAAACAAAGGGCTTTGTGGAGCATTTTACCATAGCACCGCTATCTCTGC
>NC_140272.1:1094806-1106962 GCF_964030765.1 Micromesistius poutassou
AAGTAAAAATTAAAGAATTGAAGTTTTACCAAACGGGACAACTGTTTTAAGACAAACATCTTGCAGTTAAAATGTAATTAAGAAAGTACAATAAAAAAAACGATGGTGTGCACAAAAGGCACTTTAAAATGGTTCACTCCTCTTGTACAAAGGGTTTATAAATTAACAAAAAATGCAAAAACATCAAAGACAAAGAAATATACGATCATATAGGTGATAAACTGGAACAATTATTGCAAAATTGTCAATGTGATATACACAGTCGCAACATCACACCTTTTGTTTGATTGCATCAGTTTATCGATATGAGTATCATAAGATGAAAGTCATACTGCCCAGAGATAGATAGAAGCAATACCACTAGAAGCCAGCAGAGGGTATGAGTGCACTGTTTTATGGCTATGTTGTTAGGCGTTGGTCACCATTACCTACTCTGTCCCTAAGAAATCCAGAACATGGATGGATATTCTGTCCATGGCATATCAAAAATAAATTCAGATGCAAGCGAAGCATTCCAGTTTTGAACCAGGAAAAGCAGCTTAGAGCACTAACTATAAAACTGGAATCAGTGTTTGATATTCATGCTAAAGTCCAGGCTTATTTGAGTTCAGCAGTTGTTCAACTTTTACATGAGGTTTAAATGTTTTTCTTTTTCTTTGAGTCACTTGTGATCTTGACACAGGGATTTGTTGTTTCCTCAAAAAGGAAAGTATAAGTATTTGTGCATTTGACCAAACCACCAAGGCACCACACACAGCTATTGTTTATCTCATCAGACAATACACCGCAAAAACATGCACGTTCTTTGGGATGCTAAATACGTAGTTTCTGGACGATCGCAGAGATACAGAAGAGTACAGATATTTGAAATATAAGTCATATTATTCCCCTACATGAAAGGGGTTAGTTACTACTAGAGTGTGTCTATATCAACCAATACAGACGTACAGTCAGTCGCAACAAGCCTAGTATGCATATAGTAAAGAGAACTACATTACGAGGGGACTTCACAGGCTACACGTTGGATTTCCGATCTTTTTTCTAATGAATCATTTGAGATTATTTTAGATTTGAATATATTTTTAAAAAGGTCCTTTATTGCATTTGTGTGAAATGTGGGCATGTCTTTTGAAATCATTTTTGATAAAGCATTAATTAGCGATGGACGCTATGTTGGAACACCGTTGAGCATCATCGGTGTGTCTACAGCTAAACAACGTGGACAATGCAAAGTAGAAACATTCAATGTTTCAGCTTTAGGAAATGGTAAAGATCCTATTCTGTGGTTTGAAGTAAGACACATTTACAACAATCTCCTTGAATTAAATCCCTTAAGCATTGACCTCTACAAGATTACAACACATTATTTACAAATACATGTGCTTTTTTTTTTTTTTTTTCTCTGACAGATTTCCTCAGCAAATACTTCATAGTATGAGTTTAGTTTTCTAACACATTTCCTGAAAGACAAAGTCAAGAAACATAAAAGTGGGGGACGATGACTTTCTTTTTTTTTTCAACTCATCCTCACCCAGACGACTGAAAATGCACAGTAATCATCGCGGCCACCCTGTGTGAATCGCTCCATCTATGGCAGTGGTGACAACAACTTCAAAGGGAACGTTGTCCTAATTAGGTTGCCATATTTATACCCTATCTGATGACAGGCGCCCCGCTGGCATGTGCATAATTAGCACGATCAAATATCCCCGACTGTGTTAAAGGCTATCTTCATTGTGGATTGAGTCATGCAGTGTGTGTGTGAAGTGGTTTAAGAGTTTCTAGGTGAAAGAAACCAAGAACCATTCAGGAAGCCCCCATTATACCTGCAGAGCTTTTGGATGGCTTGCCTTGAAGCGAGGCGGGGGTTCTAACAATTCGCTAATCTAAGGGGGGAGAGGGAAGGCATTGATGAAGAAACACGGTTCAAACAGATGTGAATACATGTTGGAGAGTTTAGACAACTTCAGCTCATCACGACTAATGCTAACTTTGCCCACTGGAAAGAGCAATGTTAAAGGCGTCCTACACCATGATATTCTAATGGTCTCGATTTGGGTGTACCCAAAAACAAAAATCATACAATGATCTCCTATTAATCCCCTAAACATCCAATACTTTATAATACAAACAGAACACAACTTCAAGTATCTTTTTATTTTATTTACAGCCTAATGTTGGCCTTTTGCTGCTTATATCCAAATCTTCGAGACAAGTTCCTTAACACCTACATCAGCAGTGATTGAAACATCACCAAGATAAACCATACAACACTAATGCCAAAACTGTACACAAGTATTGCCTTCAATGTATCTCTGTAAAAGAGAACATGGCCACAAACTTTTGTTTTCTTTTTCTTATCCTACATCATGAGGTAAAACTGAAAAAGCGGTTTGCTTCCGTGGTTTATGTTTGATTCAGTCACCATCACTCCTTGCCAGATTCTCAGACTCTTTCATCACCATGGAAACACAGGCTCGTTCAAGGACCTTTGTGAATTCATTAATCAAGTCACACGCGCGCGCGCACACACACGCACGCACGAGCACGAGCACACACGCGCACGCACAAACAAACCAGGAAACAACACGCAACCGGCCTTCTTTTTTCTTTTTCTTATTAACTATCGAAACCGCATTTCCGCATTCGACCCCTCCTCCACCCTCCTCCACCCTCCTCCACTCTCCTCCTCCGCCCATCCTCCCCACACACCCGACCCCCCCCTCACCGCTACTACATGGTGCCCGACTTATCCCCGGCCTCGTGGACGCCCGCGGCGGCTGCAGCGGCGGCGGCGTTGGCGTTGGCGTTGGCGTTGGCGGCGTTGGCCGGGCTGGGGAAAAGCATCTTCTCGGTGGGGGTGACGGCGGGGCTGCCCACCCCCGAGGACCCCGAGCTGCTGGAGCGGTGCGCGGTGGGCGGGGGCCGGGCGGGCCGGGCGGGCGGCGGGCGGAGCTGCGCGCCCGCCAGCCGCAGGGCGGAGAAGGAGGAGGGCTTGAAGGTGGTCATCATCTCGGAGGTGGAGCTGCTGCTGCGGCGCATGGCCGCGTCGGGGTCGCGGATCACCATGGTGGTGTGCAGCGGGCTGCCGGGCTCCGAGCCGGGCCCCCCCGGGGCCGGGCCCTTGGCGGGCTCCAGCAGCGTGTCCAGCACCACGTCGGGGGCCTGCTTGGCCGCGTTCTGGCGCTCCAGCTCCCGCAGGTCGTGCAGCGCCGTGTTCATGGTCTTCTCGATGTCCTGGGGGGGGGGGGCGGGACCGTCAGAGACGAGGGACCAGGGGGTGGAGTCGTCTCTCATTAGGTGTCACGTATAATGTCACCGATTTTACTTGAATTAATCACTATTAAGTGTCTGCTGTGCTGATACTAGTTTTTTTCAACTATTCCAGTATTTCACCTTGATATTGTGTTATCTTTCATTCCTTAATGACTTATCAGTATATCTGATACGTCCAGGTATCTAAGGATGTTAGCTGTTAGCTAAAGGGAAGTTGGCTTAAGGGAAGTTGGCGTTACTTGATATGCAATGGCTGATACCGAAGATTCTGACCAGAGAGACAAGACAAAACAGACAGAGAGAGAGAGAGAAAAGGGACAGACAGAAACGACAAGACAGACAGACAGACAGACAGAGAGACAGACAGACAGAGAGACAAGACAGACAGACAGACAGAAAGACACTACAAGACAGACACCACAAGACAGACAGACAGAGACAGAGAGACAGACAGACAGACAGAGAGACAAGACAGACAGACAGACAGAAAGACACTACAAGACAGACACCACAAGACAGACAGACAGAGACAGAGAGACAGACAGACAGAGAGACAAGACAGACAGAAAGACACTACAAGACAGACACCACAAGACAGACAGACAGAGACAGAGAGACAAGACAGACAGAGAGACAAGACAGACAGACAGACAGACAGAAAGACACCACAAGACAGACACCACAAGACAGACAGACAGAGACAGAGAGACAGACAGACAGAGAGACAAGACAGACAGACAGACAGACAGAAAGACACTACAAGACAGACACCACAAGACAGACAGACAGAGACAGAGAGACAAGACAGACAGAGAGACAAGACAGACAGACAGACAGAAAGACACTACAAGACAGACACCACAAGACAGACAGACAGACAGACAGACAGACAGACAGACAGACAGAGAGACAAGACAGACAGACAGACAGAAAGACACTACAAGACAGACACCACAAGACAGACAGACAGAGACAGAGAGACAGACAGACAGAGAGACAAGACAGACAGACAGACAGACAGAGACAGAGAGACAGACAGACAGAGAGACAAGACAGACAGACAGACAGACAGACAGACAGAAAGACACCACAAGACAGACACCACAAGACAGACAGACAGAGACAGAGAGACAGACAGACAGAGAGACAAGACAGACAGAGAGACAGACAGACAGACAGACAGACAGAAAGACACTACAAGACAGACACCACAAGACAGACAGACAGAGACAGAGAGACAGAGAGACAGACAGACAGACAGACAGACAGACAGACAGACAGACAGAAAGACACCACAAGACAGACACCACAAGACAGCCAGCCAGCCAGACAGAGAGACAGACAGACAGAGAGACAAGACAGACAGACACCACAAGACAGACACTACAAGACAGACACCACAAGACAGACACCACAAGACAGCCAGCCAGCCAGCCAGCCAGCGGAGCCAGGTACCTCAGCCAGGGCGTCTGTCTCTATGGCCTTGTGGTCGCCCAGGCTGCTGTGGCGGGTGTTCCCCGGGGCGGGCCTGAGCGGGTGTCCCTCCGGGTAGGCCTTCCTCTCTGGGTAGTTGATGCTGCCCGCGCTGCCGAAGGGCCCCAGGCGCCTCCTCTCGGGGCTGTCCACGCGGCCCTTGTGGAGGGCCGGCTTGTGGGGGCTGCTGGGGCAGGCGGCGGCCCTGGGCGGCGTGTCGGCCCCCCGGGTGGGGCTCTGGGTGTCCGGGCCGGCCCGCTGCTGCCTCGGCAGGGCGGCGCTGTCCGAGCGTAACCTCACCCTGCGGAGGACAGGTCGCGCCGGGGTCAACGCCAGACCACCACCACCACCACCACCACCACCACCACAACAACAACAACAACAACAACAACAACAACAACAACAACAACAACAACAACAACAACAACAACAACAACAACAACAACAACAACAACAACAACAACAACAACAACAACAACAACAACAACAACAACAACAACAACAACAGACTGGTGCAACTGGTGTAAGGGGCCGTGTCCACATCGTCTGTTCTACAATGAAAATAGAAATAAATAAAACCGCTACGTTTGCATTGTTTGTTGACTGTTTCCATGACAACTAGCCACGTGAGCCCCTTATCTCCCAGCGCAGCACGGTGGTTATGAATTCTTAAGCCGGATTCATACTTTTGCGCGTCTGTGTGTCTCCGCTTCGGTATGTGGAACGCGGAAAGTGTGCCCGGGGTTTTTATTATAAATCCGTGAGTGAAAAGCGGCATATGCAGAGACAAACATTACGGTTTTGTTACAGTGACTGACTCTAGAGTCTATCATTAATACAACCTGCTCTTTTCTTTCTGAATTGAAATGTTTGTTGACATCTTTTTCGCACACGGTGTTGTCGTGATGTCAAGGTAACAGCAACAGTGACGACAGCAGTGCTTTTCTGAAAATGCCAAGAGATTCTCAACCTGAATCGTCCGGCGCAGCCGTACAAAAGAGTCAGAAACACAAACAAATATGATCGACCTTGCTGTGCTTTTGGTTTTTGCTTACGTGGACCCGGGGCCCTAAGCTTTAAGTAACAGTAGTACAACGTCCCGCTTGTTGGACATACCTCCCCATCATCCCTCCAAAGTTGTAGTCGGGGGACTGCTCACAGGGGGAGGGGGCGTCGTTCTTGGAGGAGCTCTTGTCGTCGGCCAGCAGGGGTCCGCTGCTGGCCTCGCTGTCGGCCTTCTGGCTAAGGTTGTCGGAGAAAGCGTCGTCCCTGGGGTGAGGCAGACAAACAAAACCGACAGTGTCAGACCCACACCAGCACTGATGCGTCCAATTAGTATCCATGCCTTTAAGGCAAAAACAAAAAACAACAACAAAAAAAAAAAGAGAGAAATAATAATTAATTATTAATAATTGGACAGTTTTACTTGGTAATTGGAACCTACCCAGTACTATGTTGGTAAAATCTGAATTTATGGATCGACAGTTAATAACTGTTTTTCAATTTTAATGAGCATCCCTGCAGACACAAAAACTGTGTCTGCATAAAAAACATAAAGCGAAAGTAGTACTCAAAGTTTTACAAAGTACTCGACAAATTAGCTGTCAAACATAAATAATCCCCTCTTTATGAGGTGTCTCTTGCTATTTACTTGCACTGAAGGTAGAAAATGAGACTAACGGGAGGATTTTTCGAATGACTGATACAAATTAGCAAATGCAATACCAAATGCAAAAACCTGTTATCAAACAACTCTTTTCCAAACTCCATATCTACAACATTCAACTGGTTACCCAAAGTATCTTCCACCAATAAGACTCAATAGTACATTGCTCAAAACAATCCTGAAAACACTAGCAATCCCCTCCCAAAACCCCCAACGAATCAGAGGATCCAAAGGCTTCCTTCCAACCAGATGACAAACTCAAGTCGATTCTTGTGTGGATAATCTGCCTTCAGTCTTCATGTGTCGAACCCCCGTTGGTTTCTGGTCCCCTCGTGTGGACATCTGCCTGAACGGCGAGGTGAGACTGATCATCACCACCGCTCTGGTAGTAGTGTGTACTGGCAAAGTCGGCTCCGACTTTAAAAGCAGCCTGGTGGGGTTGGAAGGTTCAGGAACCAACGGTTGATCTGTAACTCACAGGTCCTGCACCACGATGTACTGGTGAGGGATCAGGCCGTCCACCCCGTTGTGCCGGCCCTCCCACCAGTCCTGGGACGCCCGGTGGTACAGCAGGAGGGACGCGCCCTTCTTGAAGGACAGCTCGCGGGGACTGCGGCCCACGTAGTCAAACTTGGCGATGGCCTCGATCTGCTCTATCTCTGTAGGAGCGCAGGATGAACAGAGGAGGATCAGACACACGCACACAAGGAGTACGGCTTAGGCACCGTGTGGGTAATGAAATAGTAGTTTGGTTCAGCCGATCATGGGAGAGCGATCAAATCCCTTAAATCCCCCCCCGAAGTGCTACGTGAGATTCTACTGAACAGAGATTTATGCAGAGCAGCGGCTGAGGGAACGACAGTTGATGTAGTCAGAAATTAAATCAAAGATCTATTAGGAAGCCATTAGACAGGAATTTTGCTTATGCGCTGTTTATTCTCTTGCAGCCCATTTTTTAACAGCAGAATAGGCTACATTTGACACATGCTTCAAAAAGGTTTCCTGTAAAATGTTTTTTATTCACTTTATTCACTAAGCCGATTACAGAAACCCAATGAGACACCATCGTTGAAAATAACACCAAAAGAACCTGTGATCTGGATTAAAAGGTGTTTATAGTAGCACCACCTTGTTAAGATGAACATTAACAAGTCCAAGGGCTTCACCGTTCCAAGCCTGGGCCAGGTGTGCTTCTGCTGGCCCGCCAGCAGGGGTCAGACAGGGTTAACCACATTATGATTTCATGGATGGTTTGAACATGCTCTCAGCATGAGTGTGTCTCTGAACTAAAACAAAGCCTCGTGGGTTTCATTTAGAGCTGCACTTGAAAGAGCCAAGAAGAGAGAGCACTGTCAAAAGAGCTATACTGATAACATTTCTCATCGCACAAACTTTCATTTCTACTCTGGAAATAAGGCTCATTATTTTCAGTGTCCTCCTTAATATGGCTGCTTCTTAAAAACAAGATAATTATAGACAGTCGGGTGAAAGATGGTAGTCAGACACTTCAATGCTCAGTACTCTCTGTCCTGTGTAGTGGGTATATATGTGTTGACCTTTTGTGTAGCCTTTCAAATAAGAGGAGAGTGTCAGCATGACGGGGCTGGGGACCAGAAGAGAGGGAGAAAGGGGGATTGTGATATTGAAAAGGGCAGTGCATCTTGCACCTAAGACCAACCTTCAAACAACCACCAGGTCAAAGACACTCCAGGAACAGGGGTCGGTCAACACTGTCAGAGCTTTCCAAGTTGTGTGACATTTCAATTACAACCCTCACGTGATGCAGTGCGATATAAGGAGCAGCCGATAAACTATTGATTGAAAGTCCACTTTGGATCGCATAGGAAATGGTAACATGTTGTCCCTTGAAGTGTATTCCCATGTAGCACAGAGGAGCCCGTCTACCCATCTCCAGGTTTATAATTGCATAATAAACAACCCAGTTTCACCAGAAGTTAGCTGAAGGATAGCGTTCATATCCTTGTTTCGTCTAGACTACTGCCTGACGCATGACGACACCTCGAGCACCAGTGAATACAGCAAACATCGGGTGTCCAACACGACTGCAGAGACTCTGTGTTGTCATACTGGGGTACTGAGAACCCGGGCTGGGCCTGCTACAGGGGCCTACGTGACCAGACGGCTGCTAGAGAGAGATCAGACCTTCGTCGCTGGTGGGCGGTTCCGTTCCGTTGTCGGCCTCGTCGATGGTGCCTGGCTCGCTGTGAGGGCTGTCACTGCAGGAGGGGAACCCACGTGCTAAGTTAGGACCACGCGTTTCACAACGTACGCATTTGGTTTCAATTTCAACATTTGGTCAGATCAGCCCGACATGTGATGTGGATGCATCAATCAGATAAAACAAGAAAGAAATACATTGATGCACCATGTTTTTAGAGTCGATGTGTTTATGTATTACATCATGGCCCCCCCTGGTGATCCACAGCATGGGTGTTATTTACCCTGGGCTCACTCAGGACATGTCTCCATGTCTTATCAAAGCAGAATTTGTTCAAAATGCCGGTGGTAGTCTGGGCCCTTTAGATGCACTGATCTACTAAAATCACAAATGTTGTTTAAAACAAATGTTTAAAAAACTAAAAAAATCATCTAAGCCCCTCTGTCACTGTTCAACAAAAAGTGACGTTATAGATTAAAACGGTATCCATGTAACCGCAAATCAAACGTAAAACCTGGGTGTTTAGAGCAGAGATATAGTTTGATCAATTCTTGATATTTAAAATGATATTTCTAAAATCAACTGAAGTAGAAACAACTGCAATAAAACATACCTACAATTCTACAAAGTTCAAAACAACATCAACATCAGATATTGATGAGCCAATGAGGACAAGCCCCCCCAGAACTGCCATGATGCTCCACGTCGGGGCTGAAGTAGAAGTGCTCCCCGCTCACCAGTACTCCTCCCCTCCGCTCATGCACTTCTCGTAGACGGGCCCCTCCAGCTCGCGGTGGCTCGGGAAGATGACCTCGGTGTGGACGATGATGGTCTTGATGACCTCGTTGACCTGCGCCTGGCAGAGCACGGGGTCCTGGCCGTCGGGGATGGGCATCAGGGTGGGCCCGAAGCAGATGGCGATGTTGTAGGGGTCCATCATGTTCTCGTCGCTGTACTGGGACAGACTAGGGGGGGGGAGGGGGGGGCAGTGTGGACTCAGTGACTGGGACTGTAACCCACCGCAGATTCAAAAGACTCTTTTAGCGTGTTCATCGTTAGCCTTTGTCGTCCACTCAGCTCCACCACATCCAATGGTGATGTACTATCAGGTATTTACAAGACGCTTCTATCCAAAGCCACTTATTGTATCTTATTGTATCGTATCGATCAATGCCGTGCCGATACTCAGTTTAGTTTCCTTCTGGTGTGGCTGTGCTTGAGTATAATACGACAGCTTTCGCTACTCTCGATGCATGGAGCAGCCGTCTTGGTCCCGAAGGCCGGGGGTTGTAAAGGTATCCGACTTTCGGGGACAGAACTCCGACTGCAGTGGAGCGTTTCGGCTGGAATTTCAGACGAGGAACTGAATAGTTCCGACCTCCCGGTTCAAACGGATCGCACCCTTACAGCCAAACTTAGGCGTGGAACAGAGGAGGTCACATCCCCAGAGCACGCAGCGCACGGCCACAATGTGAGCCTGTGAGTCGACGCCAGCAGCACATGGGCCTGAGGAGAGCCACAGACGGGTAATCGGAAGGAGGAGGAGTTATGGACGGGCCGGCGTGTCAACAAGGTGAGGTAACGCAGTTAAAGCCACAGCTGGAAGACATCCAACATGAAGAGGCATTAAAGCAGCACCAGCTCAAACTTAAGACGTGGATTCACGGCCCCTTGTTCTGCGGGGGAACCCAGTAAAGTCAGAAGGAATAGGCTCTCGTAAAAGGGGGACAGGTATACTACTACTACAGACAAATGACTTCCCCGGCCTCCCCCGTGAATTACTTTTAGAAGCACTTGGGACGGAGCTAGTAACACACAGACCCAGATCTACTTTTAGTTGTGTCGGTTTAATTTGAATGGAGCTATTTTGGAGTGGTCCTATTTTGCGGTTAAACAGAGCTTGAAACACGTGGTTTGCGCAAATGTATTCAAGAGCTCTTCTGTGTCGTTCCAAGTTACGTATAGCGTTGTTGTTTTGTCCTGTGTATTTCTGAGCGGACGAAGAGCAGACTCACTGGTTGAGGAACGAGAACAGGTATCTCATGACGATGATGATGGTGCGAGGGAGCGTGACGACAATCTGCTGGATGTGGTGCGCTCTCTCCGTGCCGGATTCCAGCTCTGGAACACAAAACAACACGGCCAGATTCAGTACGGCGCCACGCAACCGCCTCTGTTACTACGGGAACATGCTGCATCCTGGGAGCCTCTCACACCTTTACTCTCTGTAAATGTTTCTCGTGCGATCGTTGGATACCTTGTGATGCAGTTGCACTTTCACGCTGTGAGTGAGTTTAACAACATGGTATGATTACACTCAACTTGCATTTATATGGGAAACATTGATATGAATAATTTGTTAGCCAGATTAATACTTTAGTATTAAAGTATCAATCATTATTTTTCAAGGAAACTACGAATATATTGATAGCCAATTGACTTAAACTATGCTGGCAATCGTGTACCATAAGACAGAGCAGCTGGGTTTGACTGCAACTCCAGATTGCAGATTAAAAGTGACAGATTTTTATTTTTCTGTGTGTAGTATCAAGTGAGACTGTCAACAAGCCGCAGCCAGAAATATCCTTGAAATAATGATCGCGTGGCTGAAAAGCCGACAGAGACGTCAATCAACTGAAGCTACGACAGAGAACCTAAGTAACGGAGAATGGTTGAGAAGAGTTATCTGACACTTTAATAGATGGCCACCTTTCACCAGTGGGAGCCATTTAGATAGAGAGAGAGAGAGAGAGAAACAGAGAGAGAGAGAGAGAAAGAGAGAGAGAGAGAGAGAAATGGATTATGTGGTGTGCTGACTGCACACTGATTGTGTTCTGATGTGGCACACACTCCTCCTTGCAGTTAGTTTTCTGTTGAGTAACGGGCATGGGGTTGTGGTGGCGGTGATTGTTTCCATGCCCTGCTGTTTCACAGGATCAAAGGTGAAGCTCTTCCTGTACGGTGAACTGCGACCTTTGCTACCTCATAGTGTATCATTTGTTGGTGTGATTGGCTGGTTTCTACCTGGTACGCCCGGTTGCCAGGAGGACTTACTGATGGTGGAGATGAGGTCCAGGAAGCGCTCCTTGGGGAAGATGGGGTTCTCAAGACCCCTGAAGTACAGCTTGAGGACCCCCGCCACAGAGTTGATGTCATGGTCGTTCTGGTCGTCCACCAGGGGGTCTTCCCCTGATGAGAGCAACAGAAGAAGAGGTTCCCTCCGTTGTGTGAACTACGCTGAGACCCCAGACCACAGATCACACATGAACACAACCCTGGGCTAACGTGAGGATCGAGGGACGGAGGGGATTTGCATCCAAAACTTTAGGGCGTGAGCAGGTGTGCCTGAACACAATTGAAAACCAAGTGAACGTCGAGCCGTCTGCAGAGAGCGACCGACAGTGCCAAGCAGTGACTCACCTCTCTCAAATGAGTTTTTAATGTCGTTGACCTCCACCTGAGACCCGGGCACCCGGAATATGCCTTGCTGTTGCAGCCCTGAAAGCACGACAACACAAGAGACAACCAATTAGAATCCAGGATGATGGAAGCCCCCCCATTA
>NC_140272.1:1107162-1114662 GCF_964030765.1 Micromesistius poutassou
GGCAGTCACGGCCCCTGGGCCCCCCCCAGGGGTGACGCGCCAGAGCCAAGTGTGAAAGAATCCTGGCTTTATTCACCTCCATCAGCACCTCCACCTCCAGAGGAGGCTCGGGGGTGTAATGTATGGAGAGAAGACGCTACATCAGTGCTACCCGCCCCGGGACTCAAAGCAGCAGGCTCCCACCTCCCGCCAAGCCAAGGTCGCCGCTGTATCGCTGCAGAGGACGACCTGGCAGATGGTTCATGTCTTCACCTTTCCACGCTAGGGCCCGTCTGTCCATCGCAGATCGGGTGGAGATGAAAGTGGAGGAGGAAGGTGAAGGTGGGGTGGAGTGGGGTGGAGTGGGGCGGAGTGGGGCGGCGGCGGCGGCGGCGGTGGTGCTGGTGGTGGTGGTGGTGGTGTTGGTGGACGTCGAGGGGTGGGTGGTGTAAAAGTGTTTACCTCTTCGTTCTCGATCTTGAGCGTGGCCAGACGGGACTGCAGCTGGTGGTAGCGCATCAGGAGCTCTGTTTGGACGGGCTGCTGGGCGCTGACCTGGCACACCTGGAGTGGGGGAGGTTAGGGGGGGGGGGGGGTGGTTAATAATCACATAAACAATGCCATAGAACTGAAATTTAAAAGGACGGGAAGCAAGAGAGATGGAGATGAATACAGCAGGGGAGAGGGATGTGTGTGTGTGTGTGTGTGTGTGTGTGTGTGTGTGTGTGTGTGTGCGTGTGTGTGTGTGTGTTCTCGTGTGCGTGCGTGTGTGCGTGTTTATAATCCAAATAAATCATGGGGTCACCTTTGTTAATGAGTTTCTGTTTTAATAGTGATGCAGACACACACACACACACACACACACACACACACACACACATTATGCAATCTTTAAAAAGGCGTGAAGAGCAGAAATGTCGCACTCATATCCCGAGGGGTATTAGGCGGTAATCGGGCCTAATGATCCACAAACGGCGGCGGGGGGCTGCTCACCTCGTCCCCCATGTGGGGCAGGTACTCGAAGCGCATGGGCGGGCAGAACACCTGGTTGTGCATGTCCATGATCTTGTGCTTGTCGCTGCGGGAGTCCAGGTTGTCCACGGCGTTCTCCAGGACGTCCAGGCCCTCGTGGCGGGACGTCTCCAGCGTGTACTCGGCCGACAGGTAGGTCCTGAAGGTGCGGGCCAGGCTGGAGTGGTAGCCCAGGTCGCAGCACTGTGGGGGGGGGGGGGGGGGAGGGGGGGAGGGGGGGGCGGAGGGGAAAGGGAGGGCCGTCGGAAAAACGTCACAGACAAACGGTGTGTGTACGTGTACACACACCGTTTTTGGACGTGTCACCGTGACGTCCAAAAACAGGACGAAACGATATGTAGGTATCGTATATACCGTAAATATGTGCATTGGAATGTGACCGTGACGTTAAAAACATCAGAAATAAAGTGTTTGTATCGTATAAATCTAAATATTATGCTGTGTGACCTTTGCAACCATAAACATCACCCATGAATTGTGTATCGTATTAATCGGAAACCTGCAAAATGGCGTTTCACCGTGACATCAAAAAACATTATGAATAAATTGTATGCATCGTATAAAGCGTAATCATTACGGCGTGTTACTGTAACAATAGTTGATACTGTTTAACAGAATTAATACAAAAAGTGCAATGTCATGACGAAACTGGAAAAAAGAAAGCCACTGAAACAGATGGATGATGAGATGATTAGAATGAAGATTACGTGAAAAAATCCGGGATATTGATGCAGGCATCAGCTTCCCTTCAACAACACACCTTGGGCAATGTTGTACTGCCTCCCCTTTGAGCAGATATTCTGGTATACAAATGTTCCCATAATTACGCGAAAATGTTGTAAGATCTCATTCGGTGGAGCCATGGATCCCACATTAACTCTTGAAGCGGGTTAGTGCCCTGAGAGGGAAATGGAGTTCACTGCATTACACGTGCAGACTCAGCAGGACAGAACGGGTAATTACACCACCTTGTCATATCGAGCTTCATAAACTAACCTCATTAGCCAGGGGAGGGGCGGGGGGGGGGTGGATTGGAGGTGGGGGAGATGGGTGGGGAGGTGGGTGGGGGAGGTGGGTGGGGGAGGTGGGTGGGGGACTCAGTGAGTTGCTAAAGGCTCTTTAGTACAAGGGAAAGTGTGCTTCCCAATCCCTGATCATTCATCCCGTGATGGTGAAGTGGCCTACTGGGAGGGGAATGTGGGAAGTGATTTAACAGGCGAACCAGCAAAGACGGATCCCACTGCGCTCCTGCAGGAAAGCCCCTGCGAAATCGTTGTGTCATGAAGATGATTTATGGTAAAAGAGTCACAGAACAAACACAGGCAGGCATAAAATAGGCATGTTGAGCATTGGAAGAAACTCAAGGAGCGAGGGAAAGACTTTCTCATTCCTCAAAAAAAGCATTTTTAAGAAAACCAATTGATGCAAGGAATGGATTCTATTGATTTGTTATTCTCAAAAGTATCATGTGAATTACAGGAACACTGCACACACACACACACACGCACGCACGCACGCACGCACGCACACGCACACACACACACACACACACACACACACACACACACACACACACACAGAGCCCCCCTCGGACTCCCATTTTGAAGTGTCTTTCACTTGCCAATGGTTCCACTCTCGCAGGACGTGACAAACGGAGCCCTATCGTTCTATCCTGCGGGGCAGACCAGCCAGTCATGCTCATAATCCAATACCCTGCAGCTCAGCAGGATTTAGGATGACATCGGCCCTTCTCTTGCCAGACAGTGGAGCCAGAAGCCCCATCAAAGTCACCCACTAAAGGGATTGGGATATCCATGAATCAGGGTGTCAGGACGCAGCTCCCCTCAGCCGGCTGCCTGGCCATCTCCCTCGCGCTCGTCTCCCTCGCTCTTGTCTCTCTTGCTCATCTCTCCCTCGCTGGTCTCTCACTCGCTCTTCTCTCCCTCGCTCTGCTGTCTCTCACTCTTCTCTCCTTCGCTGGTCTCTCTAGTCGCTCCCTCGCTCATCTCTCTCATCCCTCTCTCACTCTTCTCTTCCGTGCTCGTCTTTCCCTTGCTCTCTCACTCTTCTCTCGCTCTTGTCTCTCTTGCTCATCTCTGCCTCTCTCGCTCTTGTCTTCCTCGCTCTCGTCCCCCCTCCCTCTCGCTCATCTCTCCTCCTCCCGTCCCTCTCGTCTCTCACGCGCTCTTCTCTCTCCGGTTTATTTCAGGTTCTCAGATCTTGAGAGACATCTTTTTTTAGTGCTTTAGTTAGTTTGAAAGGACATTGCCGTTCATTCTCCAGGGATCTAGCTCTGTCATTAGCTGTGTAAAGAAGAACTGCTGTTGGGAAAAGAGCTTAGAAGTGATTAAAAAAATTGTGGAATAAAGATCTCAAATACACATGATTTGATCCACAAATATCTGCGATATTAAACCTTTAGCAAAGGAGTTATCTGTATTAAATCACAGGAGTTATCTATTTGAAATCACAAGAGTCCTCGGCATCAAATCCCAGGAGGAATCCGTGTGAATTCACAGAAGTGATCTATATTAAACCACAGGACTGATCCGTATGAGATCTGAAATCACAGGAGATAACTATGAAGTCCCAGCAGTGATATGTAGAAAGTCACAGGAGTGATCAGGTATGAATGTACTTTTGAGGGGAAGTAAAAGGAAGTAAAAAAACAGAGCCGCTTCTAAACCAACAGCCGGGAGGCAGAGCAGATGGTGAGAATATCCACAGTGTCACTCTGTGACACAAACACCAGAGACCCTCAGCCGCCCGGACACAAACAAACACTCGGGCTGCGGGCGTACTCACGTCTATCATATCCGAGACGTCGTGGATGTAATACTTCGCCACGACGGCGTTGGTCGCCGCCAGGTTCAACAGATAGTCGTTCCGAGCCTTGGTGCATTTCAGCTTGTTCTCAGAGTACTTGGCTTGTCTCTGGAGAGGAGCGGGAGAAGGAGAGGAGGACACAGACAGGAAAAGCATCCGTTGTTGGGGGGGGATAGAGAGAGAGAGAGAGAGGTGTGAGAGGTGTATGATTCACTAGGCTGGTAACCTTGTTTCCTCTGCTACGCAAGCAGATTAGTCTTGGTTACCGTGGTAACTGATCCGAATATATACATCCGAAGAAAGGCAAAGGTCTTTTTTTTTCAAAAATACAACTTTCAAATAATTATTGTAAAAATAGGGGTTCAACTATTCCGAAACGTGATTCTTGCCACACACAATAGTAGGACTGCTGTTTGGTGCAAACCAAAGTTTAAACATTATTAAGACAAATGTGCAGGAACCATTTTTGCTGATAAATTGCTTCCTCTAAACTCCTGTAAACTGGTAAAGCAAGTGTGAAAGCAAATGTTAACCATAGTTGTGAAAATAGGTAAAAGAACACAAATAAGCAACAGTTTTGAATAGTGTTTGAGTCTCAACATGTATGTACGCTTGAGCAGCAGTTGTTGATTGGCTGCGACTGACAAATAACAGAGATCTCATTTGCATTGGAAACCACCAGAATAGAATAGGCATGTGTTTGTGTGTGTGTGTGTGTGTGTGTGTTCCCCCCCGGCTTTGTGGGGGATTCACATGAGGGAGATTCTGATGCTGACACTGCCTCACTCCACTAGAGAAATCACATCCACATGGACCCATCAACCTCACATCCTCATCTACATGAACATGAGCCAGGGAGACGATGGTGGTGTTCAGAGACAAGCCAACGGAGTAGGTAACAGAACAGGGTGTGAATATATAAAGGCAAAAAGGAAAACTATTTAATACATAACTCAATTTGAAAGAAACGATGGCTATGTCCACTCTATGGGGGCTCAATGCTCAAAAAACACTGTTTTCGACCATACCAGCATTTTCCCCCCTGCATTTTCAAAAAGTTGTCCCCCAGCTTATCCCCCGTTTCAGTTCATGCTGGCCTCCAATGTCTGGATCACAATCACACTCAAAGCATCAGCCTTTTCCCAACGCTCCGTTCCCGTGTGTTCTCCCCCTGGATTCACCACAACGGGGAACCGTTGTCTTGTAGCCTAATGGGGGCGTCTTAGCATGGATGGAAGCCCCAAAACAGAGACCGAAGGCGGATCCACACGCGACTGGGACCCGGGCCGAGGCGTCCGCCCCTGTGAGTGTTGGCGTGCTCACGGCGTGAGGCTCACCTTCTCCTTCATCTTCTCGATCTTCCTGGCGGTGCTGCGGCGCGGCGGGCGGTCGTCGTGCCGCAGCAGGTTGACGTTGAGGTCGCCGGACTTACTGAACTGCTTCTCCTCCTGCTTCTCGGCGTCCTTCAGCTTGCTCTCGGCGCTGATGCTCTCCGTGTGGTACATGTGGTAGGTCTTCATCACCTGCACGGACACAAGGGGAGCGTGACGGAGCCCCTTCAACATGGAGGCGTCCCCCCCTCCCAATCAGCCATCGACCAGATCACCGCCCTGTTCACGTCAGACTGGAAATAGAGACTGATCCGTTCAGAGCAGGGGTGTCCAAAATATGGCCCGCGTGCCACATGTGGCCCGCCCCATTGTTTACTCCGGCCCATCATGCATATTAAATATTACATTTGAAAACATACAATTATTATTATTATGGAGCAGAGCTACATGGTATAACATCAATAGTAGTTCCTAAATATCCTGAGCTATTCATGGGGATTGTTTTGTCATCCTGCCCCCGCCATGCCTCCGAAAATCAGCTCTTGATGTATTAGACGAAATCATAAATAGTGAATAGGCTCATTTGACTGCAACGGGTGATGTCTGTGACCCGTGGTAGCAGCACATCATTAGCATTCCCATCAGCAGACAGGCTGCTCATGACTATTCATGACTGACTCACTCCCGGGACAAAGGCAAAGTAAAGTGAGGACATTAAGCAGGCCTGTCCGCCGGCACACCCCGCCTGATTTTGAAAACTTGTCCTGAATAAAGAAATGCAGAAATCAAAGTATGTTTTAGCAGGGAGGGAACTTTTTATTCGTTTATTTCTGGGAAGTGGGTGGTCTCACATCATGCATCAAGGTGACAGCCAGCTCAGTCGGGAGCAGTTAGGTTGAGGTGTCTTGCTCAAGGATACCTCAGCACTCGAACAAGCAACCTTCCTGTTACCAATTAATCCGCTGCTTGTGAACCTCCTTGTGAGCCCTGACACTAACACTAGGCCTCTCTACGTCTCAAACTCTATCTCTCTCCTCCACCAATTGGGATTATATTTCTGCAGGGCAGCTTCCCCCCCTCCCACCCCCAATCCCCCCCCCCCCCAGGCAGAACTGGTTAACCTGACACCCACCTCCCATCACCCATCTCCCAGCCTCTCATCTCGAGCGCCTGCTGCTTGCTCCACTCCACCAAGGAGAACCACCTCAGGCGAGCTCCTGCGACTCACTTCATCCCCTGTGAGAGAGTGATATCTTGGCGCAAACTAGGTGACTGCATTTCATGTCATCCTGTCTACCTGGCCGGATATCCAGCAGTAGTCCCCACCTCACCCACCTCACCCACCACACTACCTCATCCACCTCAATTTGTCACAGAGATTTTGGAAGAGGATTTCCTTCCTTGAAATGTCTGTCTACCGCTAGTCCTTTAGCCCCAGGTCACGAGGGACTGGTGGGTCAAGCTCCTCCGTTGTAGCATCCCTCCCCTCCCACCTCCATCCCCTTCCTCCCCCACCTGTGGTCAATCCATGACAGGCCGACCTTGTGAAAAGAAAAAAAAAAGGATAGAGCTTAAGAAGGAGTTAACGTCTCCGGCGACGATTGGAAAACAAGTCACGCAGCGACGCAGGAAGCGGAGCAGCCTTCCTAAGTGGCGGTGTGCTCGTTTCCCTCGTTGTCGTTAAAAGGAGCAGAGCTCACTTTGCCGTTGCCTTTAAACCGCAGGGTTCCTTTTATCTCCAGAGTAACCAGGTCCGGATAACCACATGTTGCAATGGGGTCAGAAGAACATCAGCATACCATCACAAACTACACCGACTCCCAACCACCCATTACTGGGTAATGGTAGTATTTGCGGAGGACTGCCTCTGCAGCAGACATTTTGGATCCGGGATATTACAAAGAACCACGATGGAAAACATTTACGCAAATACTAACAATGAAAATGAACAGTGAACCTTTCACCGTGCATTTTCACAAATGAAGAAATGTGTGTGTAATGTATTTATTACATTACACACACCCATTGTCTGTGCTGTGAACCATGTGATCTATCTGTTCTTAATCCAGCGTTTCTTCTTTGTTGTTGTTTTTAATGAGCCCGACTGCCTTACTCTCCTAGTAAACAAACAGGAGGCTGCAGCACAGCTCAGGCTTTAAAACACACACACACTGAATAAATCAGACTCTTACTTCACGCACCAGGATCGGTGCTGATGCTCACTGCAGTGGCAGAGAGCAACAGTAGCAAGCACCGCAGCGCAGCAACACTTTGAACCGAGACGACGTTTGAACAGCAGCCTTTTCAGACAGCAGAGCATCTCTCCCTTCGC